>NW_026991025.1:0-27657 GCF_036250125.1 Pseudopipra pipra
TGATGCAAACAGGAAGCGGAGCTGCCAACACCAATAAACCCGCCCGGGCGGAACGGCCCGGCCCGGGGGGGGCTTTTGGGGGGCCTGAGACCCCCAATTCCCGCTGCCACAGCAGGGACACCCCCCCCCCCCGAAACGCGCTGTGCCCCTCCCGGTATTCCCAGTATTCCCAGTGTTCCCAGTTCAGGAGCCGCGCGGCCCCAAAGGCCTTTATTGTGCCGAGAGTACAGTGGGGGGGGCACAAACCGGCTGTGCCCCATCCCGGGGGAACCCAATCCCTGGGATACTGGGACACCCAATCCTTGGGATACAGGGAACTCCAATCTCTGGGATACCAGGACAACCAATCCCTGGGATACAGGGAACTCCAATCCCTGGGATACTAGGACCCCGATCCCTGGGATACCAGGACACCCAATCCTTGGGATATGGGGACCCCAATCCCTGGGATACAGGGAACTCCAATCCCTGGGACACCAGGACACCCAATACCTGGGACACCAGGACACCCAATCCCTGGGATAGGGACCAGCCCCAGACCATGCTGGGGGACCACCAATCCCTGGGACACCAGGACACCCAGTCCTTGGGATATGGGGACCCCCAATCCCTGGGATACCAGGACCTCAATCCCTGGGACATGGAGACCCCCAATCCCTGGGATACCAAGACACCCAATCCCTGGGATACAGGGAACCCAAATCCCTGGGACATGGGGACCCCAAATCCCTGGGACATGGGGACCCCAATCCCTGGGACACTGGGACCCCAATCCCTGGGATACCAGGACCCCCAATCCCTGGGACACAGAGACCCCCAATCCCTGGGATACAGGGAGCCCCAATCCCTGGGATACAGGGAGCCCCAATCCCTGGGATACAGGAAACCCCAATCTCTAGGACACCAGGACCCCCAATTCCTGGGACAAAGGGAAATCCCTGGGATATCGGGCCCCAATCCCTGGGATACAGGAAACCCCAATCCCTGGGATACAGGAAACCCCAACCTCTGGGACACCAGGACCCCCACTCCCTGGGACACAGGGAAATCCCTGGGATACAGGGACCAGCCCCAGGCCATCCCAGGGGACCCCCAATCCCTGGGATACAAGGGACCCCAATCTCTGGGACACTGGGAACCCCAATCCTTGGGATACCAGGACCCCCAATCCCTGCGACACGGGGAAATCCCTGGGAAATGGGGACCCCAATCCCTGGGATACGGGGACCAACCTCGGGCCCGAAAACTGGGAGCAACTGGGATACCCCCCCACCCCCCCATCCTGCAGGGGGGTCAGGGGTGACAATGGGGACCCCCTGTCCCAGTTACTATCCCAGGGGATGGAATTGGGGACCCCCTGTCCCAGTCACTGTCCCGGGGGATGGAATTGGGGACCCCCTGTCCCAGTCACTGTCCCAGAGGATGGAATTGGGGACCCCCTGTCCCAGTCACTGTCCCGGGGGTCCCAGGGGATGGAATTGGGGCCCCCCTGTCCCAGTCACTGCCCCAGGGGATGGAATTGGGGCCCCCCTGTCCCAGTCACTGTCCTGGGGGTCCCAGGGGAGGGAATTGGGGACCCCCTGTCCCAGGGGATGGAATTGGGGACCCCCTGTCCCAGTCACTGTCCCAGGGGTCCCAGAACATGGAATTAGGGACCCCCTGTCCCAGTCACTGTCCCGGGGGTCCCAGGGGATGGAATTGGGGCCCCCCTGTCCCAGTCACTGTCCCAGGTGATGGAATTGGGGACCCCCTGTCCCAGTCACTGTCCCAGGGGTCCCAGGGGATAAATTGGGAACCCCCTGTCCCAGTCACTGTCCTGGGGGTCCCAGGGGATGGAATCAGAGACCCCCTGTCCCAGTCACTGTCCCGGGGGTCCCAGGACATGGAATTGGGGCCCCCCTGTCCCAGTCACTGTCCCGGGGGTCCCAGGGGATGGAATTGGGGACCCCCTGTCCCAGTCACTGTCCCAGGACATGGAATTGGGGACCCCCTGTCCCAGTCACTGTCCCGGGGGTCCCAGGGGATGGAATTGGGGACCCCCTGTCCCAGTCACTGTCCCAGGGGATGGAATTGGGGACCCCCTGTCCCAGTCACTGTCCCGGGGGGCCCAGGGGATAAATTGGGGACCCCCTGTCCCAGTTACTGTCCTGGGGGTCCCAGGGGATAAACTGGGGACCCCTGTCCCAGTTACTGTCCCGGGGGATGGAATTGGGGACCCCCTGTCCCAGTCACTGTCCTGGGGGTCCCAGGGGATAAACTGGGGACCCCCTGTCCCAGTCACTGTCCCGGGGGTGCCAGGGGATAAATTGGGGACCCCCTGTCCCAGTCACTGTCCCGAGGGATGGAATTGGGGACCCCCTGTCCCAGTCATTGTCCCGGGGGTCCCAGGGGATGGAATTGGGGACCCCCTGTCCCAGTCATTGTCCCGGCGGTCCCAGGGGATGGAATTGGGGACCCCCTGTCCCAGTCATTGTCCCGGGGGATGGAATTGGGGCCCCCCTGTCCCAGTCACTGTCCTGGGGGTCCCAGGGGATAATTTGGGGCCCCCCTGTCCCAGTCATTGTCCCAGGACATGGAATTGGGGACCCCCTGTCCCAGTCATTGTCCCAGGGGGCCCAGGGGATAAATTGGGGACCCCCTGTCCCAGTTACTGTCCTGGGGGTCCCAGGACATGGAATTGGGGCCCCCTGTCCCAGTCACTGTCCTGGGGGTGCCAGGGGATAAATTGGGGACCCCCTGTCCCAGTCATTGTCCCAGGGGATGGAATTGGGGCCCCCCTGTCCCAGTCACTGTCCTGGGGGTCCCAGGGGAGGGAATTGGGGCCCCCCTGTCCCAGTCACTGTTCTGGGGGTCCCAGGGGATGGAATTGGGGACCCCCTGTCCCAGTCACTGTCCCGGGGGTCCCAGGGGATAAATTGGGGCCCCCCTGTCCCAGTCATTGTCCCAGGACATGGAATTGGGGCCCCCTGTCCCAGTCACTGTCCCGGGGGTCCCAGGACATGGAATTGGGGCCCCCCTGTCCCAGTCACTGTCCCGGGGGTCCGGGTGGTCCCGGTGGCCCCGGGGGTCCCCTCATCCCGGGCTCTCCCTTGGGTCCCTCGGGCCCCGCCCGTCCCGTGTTCCCGGGGGTCCCAGGCATTCCCGGTGTTCCCTGTGGGCCAGGGGGTCCCGCCTTTCCCGGTTCCCCCTCCGGCCCCGGGGGTCCGGGATCGCCCTCGGACCCGCCCTGGCCCCGGGATCCCGAGAGTCCAAAGCTGCCCTTGGAGCCCTTGAGCCCCGGGAATCCTCTCGTTCCCAGAGGTCCCCGTTCCCCCTGGGGGCCGGCGGGTCCCGGGGGTCCCAGGGCTCCGGGGGGTCCCGGCGATCCCAGGATCCCGATGTCACCCTTCTGTCCCCCCATTCCCGGGGGGCCGCTGGATCCAACGTCCCCCTTGAGGCCACGGGGGCCTGGGAGACCCGGAATGCCTGGAAAGAGGGAGAGGAGGGGTGAGGGGGGGGATGCTCCGACCTCGGGGGTCTTGCTGAGGCCGTGCCATACACCCACCCAATCCCACCCAATCCCAGGAACACCTCCCTGGATCCCCCTTCCCCCCGTTTCCCTGACCTCGGAGCAGGGTGATGTCCCGCAGCGCGTCCCCCAATCCCACCCAATCCCAGGGACACCTCCCTGGATCCCCCGTTTCCCTGACCTCGGAGCAGGGCGATGTCCCGCAGCGCGTCCCCGTGCCGCGCGTCCACCGCCCTCATCTCCTGGAGCAGCAGGGACAGGTTCCGGACGCCGACGTCCAGGCGGGCCCCGAGGATCCCGAAGCGCTCCCGCAGGATCCCGGCGGAGCCCTGGAGCGCCGCCAGGGACCCGTTGAGCCGCAGGATGTCCTGGGCGTGGGCGCGCAGGCGGCGGGCGCAGGATTCCCGCACGGAGCCCAGGTAGCGCAGCATGGCCAGCACGTGCCCGCCCGTGGCCGCCAGGTTGGCCGAGATGGTCCCGATCTCCTCCCCGTGGGACTCCAGGAGCCCCTCCAGCGCCCGGAACCCGTCGGCCGTGCGGTTCTGGGCGTGGCCCCGGTGGTACCTGCGGGGACGGAGGGGGCGTTGTGGGGTCACAAATGCCCGGAGGGGAATGGGAAGGGGTGGGAAGTGGTGGGGTGGCCCCAAATCCCTCAGGGCAGGCCCTGGAGCCCATGTGGAGTCATGGATGGACTGGGAAAGCTTCCCCACCCCATAGATCCCGGGGGAACGGGTGGGTAGGGACAGTGGGGACACTGCCCTATAACACCCACAGCTCCTATGGGACGGTGGGGACACTGCCCTATAACACCCCCAGGGACAGGGGGACACTGCCCTATAACACCCACAGCTCATATGGGACAGTGAGGACACTGCCCTATAACACCCACAGCTCATATGGGGACAGGGGGACACTGCCCTATAACACCCACAGGGACAGTGAGGACACTGCCCTATAACACCCACGGGGACAGTGAGGACACTGCCCTATAACACCCACAGCTCATATGGGACAGTGAGGACACTGCCCTATAACACCCACAGCTCATATGGGACAGTGAGGACACTGCCCTATAACACCCCCAGGGACAGTGAGGACACTGCCCTATAACACCCACAGGGACAGTGAGGACACTGCCCTATAACACCCACAGGGACAGTGAGGACACTGCCCTATAACACCCACGGGGACAGTGAGGACACTGCCCTATAACACCCACAGGGACAGTGAGGACACTGCCCTATAACACCCACAGGGACAGTGAGGACACTGCCCTATAACACCCACAGCTCCTATGGGACAGTGAGGACACTGCCCTATAACACCCCACAGCTCATATGGGGACACTGCCCTATAGATAATATATATATATATAATATATATATATAAAAATATATATATAAAATATATATACTTAAACAAAATATAGATAAAATATACAAAACATATATATCATATATATGAAATATATATATTATACATATGAAATATATATACTATATATATGTTAAATATATAGCTAAAATATATATTAAAATTTCTATATAAATATATATTAAATATACGTTAAATGTACATTTTTACATTTTTTACATTATATAAGTATAAAAATGTATTTTATATATTTTATCCATATTTTATTTTATATATATTTTAATATATATTTATATATTATATATATATCTCATATAGGTAATATATGTAATATATATTATATATAAATATATAATATATAAATATGTTATATATATGAATATATAAAAATAAGTTTCTATAAAATATTTAAAATATAGATAAAATAAAGAAATATATATTTTAAAGGAATATCCCTAAATATATATAATATATATAATATATATAATATATATATAATATATATAATATATTTTATATAATTACATGAATATAATAATATATATGTATATATATAACATATGTGTATAAATAATAATATATAAATACATATAATATATAAATAATATATCTAAATATAGATAATATATATGAATATATAAAAATAAATTTCTATAAAATATTCAAAATACAGATAAAATAAAGGGGTGTATATATTTTTAAAGGAATATCTGTAAATATACGTTAAATCTCTTTTTTATAATTATATAAATATATTATCTGTAAATACTATTATATAAATATATTATATATAAATATATAATTGTATAATATAAAAATATATATTATGTTAATAATAAATATTAATATATAATATATCCTATATAGGAATACATAAATATATAAATATGTATTATATTAATATTCATATATAAATATATGAATATATTATATATTTATTTGTAATGTATAAATATACGAATATATATTACATTATATAAATAAATATATAAATATATAAATATACATTTTATCTAATATAGAAATGTATAAATATATATTATATTATATAAAACTATATTGTATATTATATATAATGTACATTATATATATCATATTATATATTATATTGTACATATATATTATATATATTATATCATAATATTATATTATTTGCATTATATATAAATATATATTATGTTATATATGTTATATATATATATTAAATTATATATTATATATTATATATTAATATATTATATAATATATATAGTTTAAGATATATAAATATATAATATATATGTTTAATAATATATAAATATATTATATTATGTATCTATATAAATATATAAATACAATAAAAATATAAATATAAATACAAATATAAATAATATAAATATAATATCTATAGTATATATTATATTATTTATAATATATACTATATGAAATATGTAATTTAATATATAAAAATATACAATATATATATATTTAATAATATATAGTTGTATTATATTATGTATGCTATATAGATATATAAATATAATATAAAAATAAAAATAAATATGAATATAAATAATATAAATATTATATATAGTATATATTATATTATATATTAATATGCAATATATAATGTAATATATAATTTAATATATAAAAATATATAATATATATTTAATAACATATAAATATATTATATTATATATTCTATATAAATATATAAATATAATATAAAAATAAATATAAATATAAATATAAATAATATAAATATTATATATATTATATATTATATATTATATATTAATATATAATATATAAAATATATAATTTAATATATAAATATATTATATATATTCAATAATATATAATTATATTATATTATGTATTCTATATAGATATATAAATACAATATAAAAATATTAATATAAATATAATTAATATAAATATTATATATAATATTATATATTTATATATAATATATAAAATATATAATTTAATATATAAATATATATAATATATATTCAATAATATTTTTATATTATGTATTCTATATAGATATATAAATATAATATAAAAATATTAATATAAATATAATTAATATAAATATTATATATATTATATTATATATTTATATATAATATATAATATAACATATAATTTAATTTATAAAAATATATAATATATATTTAATAATATATAAATATATTATATTATGTATTCTATATAAATATATACATATAATATGAATATAAATATGAATATATTTTATATAGTATATATTATATATTAATATATAATGTATAAAATATATAATTTAATATATATGAATATATAATATATATGTTTAATAATATATAAATATATTATATTATGTATTCTATATAAATATATACATATAATATAAAAATAAATATAAATATAAATATAAATAATATAAATTGTATATTTAGTATATATTATATTATATATAAATATATACTATATACTATATAATATATAATATATAATATAATATATAATTTAATATATAAAAACACATAATATATATTTAATAACATATAAATATATTATATATTCTATATAAATATATAAACACAACATAAAAATAAACATAAAAAAATTTAAAATACCGATTCGAACCACTCCCTTTTCAAGTCCCTTTCCCAGTCCCGTGCCCCCGCGCGCGCGTTCCCGTCGGGAATCCCGTACCTGGCGTCCCCGAGGTTGTCCCGCTGCTCCTCCAGCTCCGCGCTCGCGTTGTCCAGCCGCTCCTGCAGCTCGGCCGCTCGCACCGCCAGCTCCTGCAGCCCGCGGGCATTCCCGCCCTCCCTGCGCGCCGCCGCGCCCGCCGCGCCCTGCGCGCTCCCGAGCAGCCCCCGGGCGCGCTCCCGCCCGTCCCGCAGCTCCCCCAGCTCCCGCCGCCGCTCCAGCCGCTCCTCGCCCAAACCCCGCAGCGCCCGCCCCGCCTCGGCCGCGCCGCCCCGCAGCTCCCGCAGCCGCTCCCGGCCCCGCTCCGCGCTCGAGTTCAGCCGCTCCAGCGCCGCTTCCAGCCCGGAGCCGTCCCGGGACAGCTCCCGCAGCTCCGCATCCAGCCGGGACGTCTCGTCCCGGCACCGCCCGGCCCGGGCCAGCAGCCGCTCCGCGCCCCGGGCCAGCCCCCGCACGGACCCCGCGCAGCTCTCCAGCCGCGCCCCGAGCCCCGCGCCCGCCGCCGAGAGCCGGGAATGGCGCCGGGAGGTTCGCTCCAGCTGCGCCTCCTGCCCCCGCAGCGTCCGCTGGAGCTGCTCCAGCTCCGCCCGCAGCTGGGAGAGATCCCGGCCCAGCTGCTCCCGGTCCTGGCGCACGGAGCCGTTCCCGGAGCTCTTCTCTCCTGGGCAGGGGGCGGGAGGGGCTCTTAGCCCGCCCCATCCCGAGAGACGGCTGTTATCCCATCCCGGGATCCACCTGTTATCCCATCCTGAGATCCATCTGTTATCCCATCCCGGGATCCACCTGTTATCCCACCCCATCCCGAGAGACGGCTGTTATCCCATCCCGGGATCCACCTGTTATCCCACCCCATCCCGAGAGACGGCTGTTATCCCATCCCGGGATCCACCTGTTATCCCATCCCGAGATCCACCTGTTATCCCACCCCATCCAAAGTTCCATCTGTTATCCCATCCCGAGATCCACCTGTTATCCCATCCCGGGATCCACCTGTTATCCCACCCCATCCCGAGATCCACCTGTTATCCCACCCCATCCAAAGTTCCATCTGTTATCCCATCCCGAGATCCACCTGTTATCCCACCCCATCCCACCCTCTAGGCCTGGAGATCCATCTGTTATCCCACCCCCTCCTGAGATCCACCTGTTATCCCATCCCATCCCAAGATCCATCTGTTATCCCACCCCATCCCAAGATCCATCTGTTATCCCACCCCATCCCGAGATCCATCTGTTATCCCATCCCATCCCATCCCAAGATCCATCTGTTATCCCACCCCATCCCAAGATCCACCTGTTATCCCATCCTGAGATCTACCCGTTATCCCATCCCATCCCGAGATCCACCTGTTATCCCACCCCATCCCAAGATCCACCTGTTATCCCACCCCATCCCAAGATCCACCTGTTATCCCATCCCGAGATCCACCTGTTATCCCACCCCATCCCGAGAGCCACCTGTTATCCCATCCTGAGATCTACCCGTTATCCCATCCCATCCCGAGATCCATCTGTTATCCCACCGCATCCCACCCTCCAGGCTTGGAAATCCGTTATCCCATCCCATCCCAAGATCCATCTGTTATCCCACCCTATGCCACCCTCCAGGCCTGGAAATCCATCTGTTATCCCACCCATCCCAAGATCCACCTGTTATCCCATCCCACCCTGAGATCCACCTGTTATCCCATCCCATCCTGAGAGCCCTCTGTTATCCCACCCCATCTCACCCTCCAGGCTTGGAAACCCATCTGTTATCCCATCCCAAGATCCATCTGTTATCCCATCCCATCCCAAGATCCACCTGTTATCCCACCCCATCCCAAGATCCACCTGTTATCCCACCCCATCCCAAGATCCACCTGTTATCCCATCCCATCCCAAGATCCACCTGTTATCCCACCCCATCCCAAGATCCATCTGTTATCCCACCCCATCCCGAGATCCACCTGTTATCCCATCCCATCCCACCCTCCAGGCCTGGAGATCCATCTGTTATCCCGCTCCATCCTGAGATCCACCTGTTATCCCATCCCAAGATCCATCTGTTATCCCACCCCATCCGAGATCCACCTGTTATCCCATCCCAAGATCCACCTGTTATCCCACCCCATCCCAAGATCCACCTGTTATCCCACCCCATCCCGAGAGCCACCTGTTATCCCATCCCAAGATCCACCTGTTATCCCACTCCATCCTGAGATCCACCTGTTATCCCACCCCATCCCACTCTCCAGGCCTGGAGCCCCTCTGGATCCATGGTCAGCCCTTCCTTTCCCTCCAGGGAACAAATCCTTCCCTCCAGGACAGTTTGGAGCCACCAGGACTCCTGGGAAGTGTCCCTGGATGCCTCCGGATCCTTAAGGCCCCTTCCCACCCCAATCTCGTCGTGATTCCATGATTCCATGACCCTGGAGAAGGGAACTCCCCAATCCCACCCTCCTCCCGCTCCTGCAGCTTCTCCAACCCCCCCTTCCACCCCTTGGGGTCCGACGTTCATCCCTGCCCAAAATCCCAGGAGAAAGGCAGGGGGTTGGCTCTGGGAGAGCCCCGGGAGCCGGGAAAGGGAGATCCCTCATTCCCTGGCGGGATGGGCACCCGGAAAAGGCCTCTCTGGGTGTGGGTCCAGGCCACTCACCCAAGCCCTGGAGATCCTCCTGGATGGAGAGCAGCTTCTCCTCGTAGAAGGTCTGGGCCGAGCTGATCCGGCTGGAGATGGAATCCACCCTCCGGAACGCTGCGGGGGGAACGGGGCAGTCAGGAGAGGTGGGAATGCCCGGGATACTGTCCTGCTCCACACCTTCCCTCCCGCCTGGCACAGAGGGTGTCCAGGGATTGCTGAGCCAGGCTGGGATGGGCATCCCCAGGCGCTTCCAGGTCTGGGATTTGCCTGAACATCTCCAAGATTCCACCCCTGAGGAACACCTTGTCCCTCTGCTCCGCCTGGGAAGCACTTGGGAGGTGATGGGATGTGATGGGATCCAACCTCCAGGCTCTGAGGTGGTTCCTGAGATCCAGAGGGATCCCGGTGTCACCACACCCGGGGTGATCCCACCAGAATTCCAGCTGCTCCCCTCCACACCTGGGAGCTTCTGGGGAGTCAGGAGAGGTGGGAATGCCTGGGAATACCGTCCTGCTCCACACCTTTCCTCCCAGGAAGGCACTTAAGCTGTCCAGGGATTGCTGAGCCAGGCTGGGATGGGCATCCCCAGGTGCTTCCAGGTCTGGGATTTGCCAAAGCATCTCCAAGATTCCACCCCTGAGGAGCACGTTTTCCCTCTGCTCCGCCTGGGAAGCACTTGGGAGGTGATGGGATGTGATGGGATCCAACCTCCAGGCTCTGAGGTGGTTCCTGAGATCCAGAGGGATCCCGGTGTCACCACACCCGGGGTGATCCCACCAGAATTCCAGCTGCTCCCCTCCACACCTCGGAGCTTCTGGGGAGTCAGGAGAGGTGGGAATGCCTGGGAATACCGTCCTGCTCCACACCTTTCCTCCCAGGAAGGCACTTAAGCTGTCCAGGGATTGCTGAGCCAGGCTGGGATGGGCATCCCCAGGCGCTTCCAGGTCTGGGATTTGCCAAAGCATCTCCAAGATTCCACCCCTGAGGAGCACGTTTTCCCTCTGCTCCGTCTGGGAAGCACCTGGGAGGTGATGGTGTTGCCCGTGACAAAGGCACAAACCAACAGGGCGCCGGTTTATGCGGTGCTTTATTCAGGGCCCGGGAACCTGAGGACTCGCGTCCCAAGTCAGGATTCCAAAGACCCTCATCCTCAGCTCAGCTTTTATACCCTCACACAAACACGTCTACGTGCAATTCCTACACGAAAGCAGTTACACTCAGTTACACACAAACTCATGTTTCATACTGACAACAATTGATAATCATCTACTCCAACCGTTAATTCTCCTTGGTTGTCTTACCCCTAGAAACTGTTTAACAGAATCCCCACCACCAGGGCGTCCATCTATGGTAACAAATCATTATAGACATGCTTGACTAGATCCTTTGATTATTGTTCCCACTTCTCCAGCACATTCCACTCTCACAAACAAGGTTGCTAACTTACTACTTTGGGGTGTTGCTTTCTAGGCCAACTCTCCTACTAAGCCTTAGCCATTCTACTACTAAATTTAAATTGCTCTGTAACAATGGGATGGGATCCAACCTCCAGGCTCTGAGGTGGTTCCTGAGATCCAGAGGGATCCCGGTGTCACCACACCCAGGGTGATCCCACCAGAATTCCAGCTGCTCCCCTCCACACCTGGGAGCTTCTGGGGAGTCAGGAGAGGTGAGAATGCCCGGGAATATCGTCCTGCTCCACACCTTCCCTCCAGGAAGGCACTTAAACTGTCCAGGGATTGCTGAGCCAGGCTGGGATGGGCATCCCCAGGTGCTTCCAGGTCTGGGATTTGCCAAAGTATCTCCAAGATTCCACCCCTGAGGAGCACCTTGTCCCTCTGCTCCGTCTGGGAAGCACCTGGAACGTGCCGGGATCCAACCTCCGGGCTCTGGGTCGGTCCCTGATGCTCCCATGCAGGTAACACCCCCACCTCCCCCCATTCCTGAGGCATCTCCACCCCCAGGGCGCTCCCAGCCGGAATTCCAGCCGCTCCCCTCCACCCCGGGATGCCTCAGGGCCCCCCCCCCCCCCCCCCAAATTCCCAGCCCAGCATTCCCACCCCAAATTCCCGGCTCACCCAGCGCTCCCAGCACGGCCACGGCGAGCGACAGGAGCAGGGTCAGGGCGTAGAGGCCGCGCAGGGCGCTCCGCAGGGACGGGCACGGGGACAGCGACAGCCTCCTCCGGCCGCTGCCCCGGGCCCTTCCTGGGGAACAGAGGGATGGATCAGGCCCTGCCGGCCCCTCTTCCCGCCCCCCCCCCGGAATTCCTTACCCCTGGATCCGCGGCTGGAGGTGGAATCCACCATCGCCATCTCCTCGCCTCCCGCCGGGTCGTGTCCTGGAAGGGGACGCGGAGCGGCCTCAGCTCCCCCCCCCCGCCCGCCCTCCCGATGCCATTCCAGGGATGCCTGAGGATTCCTGGGAACCGCCCCAGCCGCGTCCTGCCCCGGCATTCCCGGGGGAAAGTTGGGAAGGAGCCACCGGTGCCACCCTGAGCAAAATCCAGGGAGCATTGGGATGCGCGTCCCTGTCCCCTCCCCAGTGGGGACCTTTGGGCAGCAAATCCATAAATTTGGGTGGGATCCCATTCCCGGGGGGGGCTGAGGATCCCGGGGAACCGCCCCAGCCGTGTCCTGCCCCGGCATTCCCGGGGAAAAGCCGGGAAGGAGCCGCCGGTGCCACCCTGAGCAAAATCCCGGGAGCAGCAGGACGGGAATCCCTGTCCCCCCCCGGCGCCCAGTGGGACCTTTGGGCACCAAATCCATAAATTTGGGTGGGATTTGGACCAGAAATTTGGGGAAATTTGGCTGCATTTGGCCCAAAAGTGGGAGATGGGCACAGGGAGGGCTCCTGGCTCCGGCTCCAAGGGGCTTCCTGGGAATAAAAACCACGGGAGCAAAGGAAAAACACCCCTCCCTGTGTGAAGGGAAATCTGGGCACCAGATCCATAAATTTTGGTGGGATTTGGAGCATAAAAGTGGGGAAACTTGGCTGGATTTGATCCAAAATGGGTGATGGACACAGGGAGGGCTCCTGGCTCCAAATCCATGGATTTGGGGAAATTTGGACCGTAAATTTGGGGAAATTTGGCCCCAGAGTGGTTGGATTTGGCTCCTGGCTCCGAGGGGCTTCCCAGGAATAAAAAACCCACGGGATCAAAGGAATCTCCCCCCCCCCCCCGGCTCCCCCCAGACTGGACCCCCAGTGTGTGTGTGGGGGGAAATTTGGGATCCTCCTGGTGTCCCCCCCTTTATTCCACCCGGAACCCCCAAAAGTGGGGGGCGGGGGGGGGCAAAGAGTGGCTTTGGGGGCGGGGACGGGGAAAGAAATTCCCGTCCTTCCCATCCCAAATCTGGCTTTTCCTCCCTATGGAATCCACAAGTGACGGGATCGGAGGGAGCAGGGGGAGCCCCGGGACCCCCCCCAATCCCTCTTTCCCCCCCCTTCCCAATCCGGGGGTCCTTGGCCGTGTCTGGACCCCCCCAATCCCTCTTCCCCCCCCTTCCCAAATTTGGGGCTCCCCGGCCATGCCCAGACCCCATTCCCGGGAATCCCCTTCCCACGGGAAGCAGGACGGGGGGTGCGGGATTTTGGGGCCCCCCCACCCCCACTCCGGCACATCCATCCTGTCCATCCGCCCCATCCCCCTCTTCCCAGCGCCCCCAATCCCGCCGGGAATGTTCCCTCCCCCCCCCCTCCTCCCCTCACCTCTCATGGCCCCTTTTCCCGCATCCGCCTCTTCCCGGAGATCCTCAGGCTCCGGATCCCGCCGGAGCCGCTTCCCGGCGCTTTCCCCGCGCTCCCAAAACTTTCCCGGGAGCCTCCCGGAGCCCCCCCAGCGCTGGAGCATCCCCGGCGCCCATCCGGGAACGGGGGGGGACGGGACACCGGGAACGGCGCGCGCTGGACACCGGCCGCCAAAAAAAACCGGGAGCGGGGAGAGGAGCTGGAAAGGGAAAAAGGGGCCGGGAAGGAGAGTCCTGAGCCCGCCCCAAATCCACCCCCCGACCCCCCCACGGCCCCAATGACTCACAGACGGCCGAGAGGGGAGGGGGGAGACGGGCCCGATCCATCGGGATTGGGAATAGCGGGATTGGGAAAAGGGGGGAGCTGGTCCAAGGGGAGAGGGGGTGGGAGGGGGGGGGAATAGGGAATGGGGGGCTGGGGACAGGGATTGGGAGCTGGGAGGTGGGAGAGGGGTCCGGGGACTGATCCCTGGATCTGGGAATGGGATAGGGGGAAGTGGATGTGGGATCCTGGGAATGGTCCCTGGATCTGGGGCAGGGATAGGGGAGATGGGTCTGGAGTGCTGGGAATGGTCCCTGGATGTGGGGCAGGAATAGGGGAGATGGGTCTGGGATCCTGGGAATGGTCCCTGGATGTGGGACAGGGATAGGGGAGATGGGTGTGGGATCCTGGGAATGGTCCCTGGATGTGGGGCAGGGATAGGGGAGATGGGTCTGGGATCCTGGGAATGGTCCCTGGATGTGGGACAGGGATAGGGGAGATGGGTGTGGGATCCTGGGAATGGTCCCTGGATCTGGGGCAGGGGGAAATGTGTCTGGGATCTGAACCCTGGATTTGGGATCTGATTCCTAGATTTGGGGTCTGATTCCTAGATTTGGGATCTGATCCCTGGATTTGGGGCAGGGACATGGGATCTGATCCCTGAATCTGGGGCAAGGACATGGGGAAATGTGTCTGGGATCTGATCCCTGGATTTGGGGTCTGATCCCTGGATTTGGGGCAGGGACATAGGATCTGATCCCTGGATCTGGGGCAGGGACAGGGGGAAATGTGTCTGGGATCTGATCCCTGGATTTGGGGCCTGATCCCTGGATTTGGGGCAGGGATCTGGGATCTGGTCCCATGTCCTGAGGCAAGGACATGGGGAAATGGGTCTGGGATCTGATCCCTGGATTTGGGGTCTGATCCCTGGATTTGGGGCAGGGACATGGGATCTGATCCCTGGATCTGGGGCATGGACCCGGGGAAATGGGTCTGATTCCCGGTGCAGGGAATCTGGCCTTTGGCTCAGGGATCCCGGGAATGGCCCCTGGATCTGGGGCCCTGCCTGGGCCCCCCCAGTGCTGGTCCCACTCCCAGCTCCTGCTCCGGAGTGTGATCCCACCTTGGAAACACGGGATGGGGATCCCGAGGGATCGGGGACATTCGGGGGTCCCTCCCCACCGAGGGAACGAAGACATTCCCTTTATCCCGGGAATATTTTAGCCCCCCCAGGGATGCCCGTGCAGTTGTGTCCTTCATCACCTCATCCCACGGGATATTCCACGGCATTCCATGATTTTTTTGGGGGGAGGTCCTTCCCTGAGGATTCCCGGCCGCGGGAGCTGATCCAGAGGGATCCAAGTCTCGGGGTGATCCCGGATTCCTGCCCTGATCCCGGGATTTAGCGGCTCATGGAACAGAGCCCGGGATTCCCTGGAACTGGGGAACTCCCTCGGGGTTTAGGGGTGGGATTTGATGCCCTTTCAGGGTCTTTTCCAACCTAAACCATTCCCAGTTTTTAAGCGGCAGGGCCTTCACCGGGAAGAGACGGAGAAGGAGGTGGATCCACAGCCCCCGGAATACCACGGGAGCACCTGGAATCGGGATTCAAAGCGGTCCCTCCCTCCTTTTCCACCACTTCCAAGGGCTGCCCATTCCCTGGGACGTGGGAGGACCCTCCTTGAGCCCCTTTGGAATGTGAGGAGGAGGAAAAGGCCTTGGAGGGCGATAAAACCCCAGAACAATTCCCAAACAACTCCCTGTTCTCACCCCCTTCCCAGCCCGGAGCCCAACCAGGAGCTGATCCCAAGGATTTAACCCCGTCCCGGCCAAACCCAGCAGGGAAAGGGAGCAGAAAAAGCAGGAAAACTCCTGGATTGAGGGGAAAAAACAGGTTTAATGAACTCAACGAGCAGAAAAACAGGGAAAGGAAAACCAGGGAATGCCGAGGGCCGCCGAGATCCACAGGCTTGGGAACGGTGGAACCATCCCAGTGCTCCCAGTACGGCCCAGAGGGGGGGAAAGCCAAGCCCATCCCAGTCCTAACCGGTAGGACCAGGAGCTTTCCTTCCCTGTGCAGGGCAGCAAGAGCTTGGCCACTGCTTAGTCCAGCCTAAGAGCCACTCACAGGCCTAGAAGTCCCTCAGTCCGGCCTAAAGGCCCCCCAGTCCTGCCTAAAAGCTTCAGCAATCCTAAAAGCTCCCAAATCCTGCCTAAAACCACTCCCAAGCCTAAAAGTCCAGCCTAAAAGCCCCCCAGTCCTGCCTAAAAGCTTCAGAAATCCTAAAAGCTCCAGAAATCCTAAAAGCTCCTAAATCTTGCCTAAAACCACTCCCAAGCCTAAAAGTCCAGCCTAAAAGCCCCCCAGTCCTGCCTAAAAGCTTCAGAAATCCTAAAAGCTCCTAAATCCTGCCTAAAACCATTCCCAGGCCTAAAAGTCCAGCCCAAAGGCCCCCCAGTCCAGCCTAAAAGCTTCAGAAATCCTAAAAGTTCCTAAATCTTGCCTAAAATCTTCAGAAGTCCTAAAAGCTCCCAAATCCTGCCTAAAACCACTCCCAGGCCGAAAAGTCCCTCAGTCCGGCCTAAAGGCCCCCCAGTCCAGCCTAAAAGCTTCAGAAATCCTAAAAGCTCCTAAATCCTGTCTAAAAGCACTCCCAGGCCTAAAAGTCCAGCCTAAAAGCTTCAGCAATCCTAAAAGCTCCTAAATCCTGCCTAACAGCTCTCCCAGGCCTAAAACTCCAGCCTAAAAGCCCTCCAGTCCTGCCTAAAAGCTTCAGAAATCCTAAAAGCTCCAGAAATCCTAAAAGCTCCTAAATCCTGCCTAAAAGCACTCCCAGGCCTAAAAGCCCCCAGTCCAGCCTAAACGATTCACCAGCTCTAAAAACTTCACCAGTTCTAAAAGCTCCCAAATCCTGCCTAAAACCACTCCCAGTCCAGCCTAAAACCTTTCCCAGTCCTAAAACTTCCCCCAGTTCCACCTAAAATCCCCTCAGTCCCGCTGAAACCTCTCCCAGGTTTAAAAGCTCCCTCAGTCCCACCTGGAAGTCCCAGTTCTGCCTAAAACCACCCCCAGTCCAGCCTAAAACCTCTCCCAGTCCTGAAACCTTCCCCAGTCTCACCTAAACCCTCCCCAGTCCCACCTGAAAGTCCTTCAGTCCCACCTAAAAGCTCCCTAGTCCTGCCTAAACCCTCCCCCAGTCCCCCCTAAACCCTCCCCCATTCCAGCCTAAACCCTTTCCCAGTCCTAAACCTTCCCCAAGTCCAGCCTAAACCCTCCCCCAGCCCCCCCTAAACCCTCCCCCATTCCAGCCTAAAACCTCTCCCAGTCCTAAACCCTCTCCCAGTCCCACCTAAAAGTCCCTCAGTCCCACTTAAAAGCTCCCTGGTCCTGCCTGAAACCTCCCCCAGTCCCACCTAAACCCTCCCCCATTCCAGCCTAAACCCTTTCCCAGCCCTAAACCCCCCCTGAGTGCCACCTAAACCCTCTCCCAGTCCAGCCTAATGCCCTCCAGTCCCACTTAAGTCCTGCCTAACACCTCCCTCCAAGTCTCGCCTAAACCCTCCCCCATTCCAGCCCAAACCCTTTCCCAGTCCTAAACACCCCCCAGTCTCACTTAAACCCTCTCCCAGTCCCACCTAAACCCTCCCCCATTCCAGCCCAAACCCTTTCCCAACCCTAACCCCCCCCCAGTCCCACCTAAACCCTCCCCCATTCCAGCCTAAACCCTTTCCCAGTCCTAAACCCTCTCCCATTCCAGCCTAAACCCTCTCCCAGTCCTAAAGCCTCCCTGACTCCCACCTAAACCCTCTCCCAGTCCCACCTAAACCCTCCCCCATTCCAGCCCAAACCCTTTCCCAACCCTAACCCCCCCCCCCAGTCCCACTTAACCCCTCTCCCAGTCCCACCTAACCCCTCTCCCAGTCCCTCCCGACGCCCTGCAGTGCAGCCCCAGCCCAGCCCTACTCGAGCTCCATGTCGAGCGCGGCCCTGACGCGGTCGCGGTACCCGGGCCGGAGGCGCATCCCGCCCAGCCAGGCCAGCTCGTTCTTCCCGCGGTGCCGCAGCTCCATCTCCTCCCAGAGCACCTCCAGGGCCAGGCCGGGGACGCCGAGCAGCGGCTCCAGCCGGGCCCTGCGGGCGCTGCCGGCCCTCACTCCCGCCAGGATGAGCGGGAGCATCTCTGCCCAGCCCTGCCCGACCTTCTGGGCCACCCTGCGCAGGCTGGTGGCCACGGGGCAGTCCCGGCCGCGCTCCAGCCTGTCCCAGTATCCCCGCAGCGGGTACGCGCTCAGGATGTCCCCGAGCCAGGGCGGCTCGGCCGGGACACGCACCGTGCCCACCTTCCCCAGCTTCTCCAACACCACCCAGCGCAGGCTCAGGCTCACCTCCCAGTCCCGCAGCATCCCCAGCGGGAAGGCGTCCACCCAGCCCGACTCCTCGTCCCGCACCACCAGCAGGGCCCGGAACCCCGTGGGATTCTCGGGAAGGTCGCCGGCGACGCCGAGGGAGAGGCAGGACCAGGGGCCCTCCGGCCGCTGCGGCCCCTCCTGGCCGTCCCCGCACTCCGGGCAGGCCCGCACCCAGCTCTTCACCTCCCGTCGCGCCCACGACCACCAGGCCACCGCCCGCACCCGCTCCAGCGTCTCCTCCTCCCCCTCGTGCCCCCGGTGGCACTGGGCGATGATCTCCCGCCTCTCGTACGTGGAAGGCTCCCAATTTATCCAGCCCGGCCCGGGCCGGGCCGCGGCCCTGGCCCTGCCGCCCGCCCTGGCGATCCAACCCTCCTCCTCCGAGTCCTCTCCCCTGGCCATCCACACCCTCCTGAGCTGGAGCTTCCCGGGGTTGTGGTAGCACCAGTGGCGGACGTTCTTCCACACGGCCCTGGAATTCCAGCCCCCCTCCGGGCCCGCCCGCCCCTCCAGCCACTCCATCAGGCAATCGCAGTTGGAATACAGGTAGAGGCGGGAAGAGCTCTGGTGCCGCTCCAGGAGCTCCCAGAGGGCCTCCAGCTCCACCTCCAGCCTGGAGCCCCCCGGGGACGCCCCCAGCAGCCACCGCCCCTCCAGGTTGGTGGCGGCGTAGCCGAGGGAGCGTCCCGAGCGGTAGCTGGCCAGGAACCACACGTCGGATCCAGGAACGTCGGGAGGCAGCCGGCGGAGCGGGGGAGCCTCGGGGAATTCCATGTAACCGCAGGTCTCCTTCGGAGCCCGCTCGGGGACCAGGAGCAGCGCCCACTGCTCCGGGAGCCGCGGCCCGTGGGGCCCCAGGGCTTGGCCGCGGGACAGGAACTTCCCGGGGCAATGGGGCAGCTGGAGCAGGATGGGCGCCGGCCCCGTGAAGGGCTGGAATTCCTGGACGGCCCAGGCGGCCGCCACGCAGCCCTTCTCCTCCAGGGAAAGGCTCTTCTGGCCCTCCAGGACGTGGGAGATGTGTTGCACCGGCACCAGGGCCCCCCCCCTCGTCCTGCAGGAGGGTGGCTCCCGCCGTCTCCGAGTGGAGGCTCATCCTGATGAGGAAGGGCCGGGATTTATCCGGGAAGCGCAGGACGGGCACGAGGGCTTCTCGCAGCTCCCTCAGCCTCTGCTGCTGCTCCTCCTGCCATTCCCACTGCGCCCCGTCCCCGGTGAGCCAGTGCAGCGGCCGGGCCAGCTCGGAGTAGTCCGGGATGTGACTCCGCCAGTAGCCGAATTTCCCGAGGAGGCTGCGGAGCTCCTTGGCGTCGCGGGGGCTGGGAATGCTGCGGAGCTCCTCCAGCGCGGCGTCCGGGATCCCCCTCCCCGCGGCTCCGACGGTGGCTCCCAGGTACGTCACCTGGCTCCGGACGAGCTGCGCCTTCTCCAACTTGGCCTTGAACCCGGTGTCCTGGATGAGCTCCAGGACCCTCCGCGTCCGCGCCTCCACCTCCTCGGCCGTTCTCCCGGCGATCAGGATGTCGTCGTTGCAGTTGAAGGCCCAGGGACCGTCCCCCTGCCCCCCCAGCCGGGAGAGCATCCGCGCCACGCGCCGGTGCATGATGGAGCCGGTGCTCCGGAATCCCGGCGGGAGCCGTGTGAACAGGAACTGCTGCCCTTGGAAGGTGAAGGCGAACCTGTGCCAGCAGCTCTGCGCCAGGGGGATGGCGAAGGAGGCGCAGGACAGATCCAGCACGGAGAACCACCTGCTCCCGGCGGGCACGGACGCCAGGATGCGATCCCTGCTCAGGCTCTCCTCGGGCTCCGTGGGGGTGGCCTTGTTGAGGGCTTTGCACTTCAGAGTCAGGCGCCACTGGGTCCCTTTCCGGGTGGGAACAATGAGGTTGTTGTAGTTGGAGGCGCCTTTCACCACGATCCCTTCCTTCAGCAATTCCGGCAGCAGCTCCTCCACGGCCTCCCTCTGGTCCGGTGGCAAGGGCTGTTCCCTTTGGGGGGGCACCCAGTCCCCATCGAGATCCACCTCCTCGGCCACCCTCCCGCAGTCCATCCGGTACCGCGCCCACACCGCCGGGAATTCCCTCCTCCACATAGCCAGCCTCCCCATAGCCAGGGCTCCCAAGGGCTGCCCTTCCCACCTCTCCATGGGCTCTCCCAGGCGCTCCAGCTTCTCCCACACTCGGCTCCTCGGCTCCTCTCCGGGCGTTCCCTCCGCTGGCCGAGGCTCCAGGTCCTTTCCAGGGACGGTGGGAGTGTCCCTGCCCTCCACACGTGACTGCAGGAGCTGGGGGGAGCCGCCCCCGCTCAGTCCCTCCTCATCCTCGCTGGCTCCTCCCTGGGCCGGGAGCTGGGGCTGATCCATCCCGTTCCCAAGGCCACCACCTTCCCTTGGCACGTTCCCATCCCGTGCTCTGCATCCCACGCTCGCCTCACCCCAACCGTCCTCCTCGAGGGGTTGGATCACGCTGCAGATGTCCAGCTTTTCCTGCTGGCCTTTCCCCCCTCCGGAATTCCGGCAGGCCCCGGGCTCTTCCAGCTTTCCCAGCGCCTTCTCCATCCTGGCACATCTGGGCACATCCCGTGCTTTGCATCCCAGGCTCGCCTCATCCCGGCCGTCCTCCTCGAGGGGTTGGATCGTGCTGCAGATGTCCAGCTTTTCCTGCTGGCCTTTCCCCCCTCCGGAATTCCGGCAGGCCCTGGGCTTTTCCAGCTTTCCCATCCTGGCACATCCGGGCACATCCCGTGCTCTGCATCCCAGGCTCGGCTCATCCCAGCTGAGGGACTGCTTCCACTGCTCATATTCCTGCCTCTGGAATTCCTCCCACTGAAACAGAGAAAGGGTTTTAAAGGATTAGCCAGGACAGGGGTGGCACCAGGCTCTGGTTGGAATACAACAGAGACAGCTTGTTCTGTCCTGCTGGAGCAGGAGAAATGGGCTGTAATTAACTCAGCGGCCATAAATAAAGATAAGGTGGCGTCTGAAGGAGATAAGAGGGCCCCGGGAGTCAAGAGGCTTTGCCAGCCCCAGGAAACCAGGCCAGGGAGCAAAGAGAGTTGAAAAGTTCAAGTGAGGAAGAAGAGTGAGAGGCCCCCAAAGTGAGGATGTAAACAACCACCCAAAAGACGATCCTAGAAGACTCCGCCTCAAGCTCCGCCTGTTATATGGTAATTAGATGTCAAAATCAAATTAATATGTAGGTAAAGATGTTGGAACCCCTCGGGAAAACTGTCTAAATTCCCTGGCTTTTCCCTGAGAACCTGGGAGCTGGTTTGCCCGGTGCCACCCTGCCAGCCGCCCCCCCCCCCCCGACGCTGCACCAGAGAAACACAGAAATAAAAATAAGAGACAAAAACCTGGCACATCCCTCACCTCCGCCTGCCTCCCGCTGCCTCCGGAGCTCTTCCCGAATCCTCGGGAAGCGCGGTTCCCGCCCCGGAGCAGCCACAGCCACCTCCAGACCCGGCTCAGGCCCCCCTGCCGCTCCTTCCCCCTGCTCCAGAAAGTCGGCATCGCCTCGGGAAAACCGGGAAGCGAAGCGAGGATCCCGGGGCTCGCGGCAGCCGGGGGGACGTCCCCCGATTCCAGGGAAAGGTCCCCTCTTCCAGGGAAACGCCGCCTCCTCCACCTGCGGCAGAGCGGGATGGGAAACCCCGGGAAAGGAGGGGGAGAAACAGCCCCGACCCCCCGGAGCCGGATCCCACCTTCCCCTGCCGTGACCCCGGAGGGGAAAAAAAGAACCTCCCGCAAAACCTCCTGGGAAAACACGGCCCGACGTGGCCCAACATGGCCCCGCGTGGCCCCTGTGCGGGGCAGGCATCGATCCCGGGATCCCGATCCCAGAATCCCGCACCCCCAGGCACTCCCGTGTCCCGCTCCAGATCCCTGGAATCCCGCACCCTCAGGCACTGGCGTGTCCCGCTCCCAATCCCGGGAATCCCGCACCCCCAGGCACTCCCGTGTCCCGCTCCCAATCCCGGGAATCCCGCACCCCCAGGCACTGGCGTGTCCCGCTCCAAATCCCGGGAATCCCGCACCCCTCGGTGGTCGCAGCAACCGGGCCGGGGGGTCTCGGCTCCCGCGGGGCCGTTCCCTCCTCGGGCCGTTCCTCCTCGGGCCGCTTCCTCTTCCTCTTCCTCTTCCTCTTCCTCTTCCTCTTCCTCTTCCTCTTCCTCTTCCTCTTCCTCTTCCTCTTCCTCTTCCTCTTCCTCTTCCTCTTCCTCTTCCTCTTCCTCTTCCTCTTCCTCTTCCTCTTCCTCTTCCTCTTCCTCTTCCTCTTCCTCTTCCTCTTCCTCTTCCTCTTCCTCCTCCTCCTCCTCCTCCTCCTCCTCCTCCTCCTCCTGCGGGCCGGGGGCGATCCAGGAGCTTCCCCGCCCCTTTCCCGGGAGCCAACCAGTGCTCCCAGTTGGCCCCTGGCTGGAGCGGGCTGGGAGCTGGTCCAAGGGGAGAGGGGGTGGGAGGAGGGGGGGGGAATAGGGAATGGGGGGCTGGGGACAGGGATTGGGGGCTGGGAGGTGGGAGAGGGGTCTGGGGGCTGATCCCTGGGAGTGGGCAGGGATAGGGGAGATGGGTCTGGAGTGCTGGGAATGGTCCCTGGATGTGGGGCAGGGATAGGGGAGATGGGGTCTGGAGTGCTGGGAATGGTCCCTGGATGTGGGGCAGGGATAGGGGAGATGGGTGTGGGATCCTGGGAATGGTCCCCAGATGTGGGGCAGGGATAGGGGAGATGGGTCTGGAGTGCTGGGAATGGTCCCTGGATGTGGGGCAGGGATAGGGGAGATGGGTGTGGGATCCTGGGAATGGTCCCTGGATGTGGGGCAGGGATAGGGGAGATGGGTCTGGAGTGCTGGGAATGGTCCCTGGATGTGGGGCAGGGATAGGGGAGATGGGTGTGGGATCCTGGGAATGGTCCCTGGATGTGGGGCAGGGATAGGGGAGATGGGTCTGGAGTGCTGGGAATGGTCCCTGGATGTGGGGCAGGGATAGGGGAGATGGGTCTGGAGTGCTGGGAATGGTCCCTGGATGTGGGACAGGGATAGGGGAGATGGGTCTGGGATCCTGGGAATGGTCCCTGGATCTGGGACAGGGGATAGGGGAGATGGGTGTGGGATCCTGGGAATGGTCCCTGGATCTGGGGCAGGGATAGGGGAGATGGGTCTGGGATCCTGGGAATGGTCCCTGGATGTGGGATAGGGATAGGGGAGATGGGTCTGGAGTGCTGGGAATGGTCCCTGGATCTGGGGCAGGGATAGGGGAGATGGGTGTGGGATCCTGGGAATTGTAATGAGTGAGCAGTGATGAAATAAACAATTTGCTCATCAAATGACATCCTAAATTAATATACTTTATACCAATACAGTTAATACACTTTATATTTCATATAATAACTTATATACAGTTAATACACTTTACACCAATACAGTTAAAGCTTCGCTTGGGCTGAAGAACCATAAGTTTGCAGAACAGTTTAACCATAATGCTGACATGATGAATTGTTGTTATTCTAAAAGTGTAATTGTCCAAGTGTGCCTGTGAGGCAGGGAGGAGGCTGATAAGGAGCAGGGGGTGAAGCACAAGGGACGATAAGGAGGAGCCATCTGGAAAGTCTCCTCAAGGACAGGGGGCTGATCAAACTGCTGGGGGGAAATCCCCAGCAACCAGACTGAGCCCGCCAGGGTGGAGCCAGACAAGGCCTAGAAAGCAGGTAAAGAGTTAAATTCAGAATATAGGTATAGCCTTGAAAGCAGGTAAAGAGTTAAATTCAGAATATAGGTATAGCCTTGAAAGCAGGTAAAGAGTTAATTCAGAATATAGGTATAGCCTTGAAAACAGGTAGAGAGTTAATTCAGAATATAGGTATAGCCTTGAAAGCAGGTAGGGAGTTAAATTCAGAATACAGGTATAGCCTTGAAAACAGGTAGAGAGTTAATTCAGAATATAGGTATAGCCTCGAAAGCAGGTAGGGAGGTAATTCAGAATATAGGTATAGCCTTGAAAGCAGGTAAAGAGTTAAATTCAGAATACAGGTATAGCCTTGAAAGCAGGTAAAGAGTTAATTCAGAATACAGGTATAGCCTCGAAAGCAGGTAGGGAGTTAATTCAGAATATAGGTATAGCCTTGAAAGCATAGAGAGTTAAATTCAGAATACAGGTATAGCCTTGAAAGCAGGTAAAGAGTTAATTCAGAATACAGGTATAGCCTCGAAAGCAGGTAGGGAGTTAATTCAGAATATAGGTATAGCCTTGAAAGCATAGAGAGTTAAATTCAGAATACAGGTATAGCCTTGAAAGCAGGTAAAGAGTTAATTCAGAATACAGGTATAGCCTCGAAAGCAGGTAGGGAGTTAATTCAGAATATAGGTATAGCCTAGAAAGCAGGTAAAGAGTTAAATTCAGAATACAGGTATAGCCTCAAAAGCAGGTAAAGAGTTAATTCAGAATATAGGTATAGCCTTGAAAGCAGGTAAAGAGTTAATTCAGAATATAGGTATAGCCTTGAAAGCATAGAGAGTTAAATTCAGAATATAGGTATAGCCTTGAAAGCAGGTAAAGAGTTAAATTCAGAATATAGGTATAGCCTTGAAAGCAGGTAAGACAGTTAAATTCAGAATATAGGTATAGCCTTGAAAGCAGGTAAAGAGTTAATTCAGAATATAGGTATAGCCTAGAAAGCAGGTAAGACAGTTAAATTCAGAATATAGGTATAGCCTTGAAAGCAGGTAAGACAGTTAAATTCAGAATACAGGTATAGCCTTGAAAGCATAGAGAGTTAAATTCAGAATATAGGTATAGCCTTGAAAACAGGTAAAGAGTTAAATTCAGAATATAGGTATAGCCTTGAAAGCATAGAGAGTTAAATTCAGAATATAGGTATAGCCTTGAAAGCAGGTAAAGAGTTAAATTCAGAATATAGGTATAGCCTCAAAAGCAGGTAGGGAGTTAATTCAGAATACAGGTATAGCCTTGAAAGCAGGTAGGGAGTTAAATTCAGAATACAGGTATAGCCTCGAAAGCAGGTAGGGAGTTAAATTCAGAATACAGGTGTAAGTCAGAATACAGGTATAAACGGGAGCACAAAGAATCTGCCAGTACTCAGCTGGGAGTCCTGCCAGAACCTGGAGATCGGGTGGTACCGCACACTAAAAAATGCACACACACCTCACTCGAGTGAGACAAGGGGGGAAACGGGGGCCTGAGTCCAAGAGTCTTGCTAAATTCACCCCGGAGTCAGCCGAAACAGAGAGAGTTGAGAAGTTCAGCCGAGGAAGAGGAGTAAAAATACGACCCCCCGAAGCTGAAGAAACAGGAACGACCAGCAGACATCACCCCAAAGGGACGACTCCGCCCCAGGCTCCGCCCAAACCCCGCCCGTTATGAATATTATAATTAGACGCTGCGATTGTGTGAATATGTGGGTGGAAACTTTGCAGTCGCCTGTAAAACTGGTGTATAGTCGTGTCTGTAATAGCAGTTTGTCCGGCTGCTCCCCGGCGTTGCCTAAACAAACACACCTCGCTGCTTAAAGACTGAATCCTGTCCCCGAGCAGTTCTCTGTGCCTTCCTGGGGGCACTTCAAAGGAAGGACCAGGATAAACCCCACGATCCTGAGCCCAACGGAGGGTGACAAGTGACTGTGGGAGGGGAAAATGATAAGGGTGTAGATGTTGCTGTTTGCCTGTTTGAGCTTGCGGGGCCGTGAGCGGAGCCAGGGCCTCCCCCGGGGCCCCCCAGGGCACCCGTTTGGCTGATTTGCACTTCAGATAAATCTTATAATCAATTTGTGCTGCTACAACTCAGTTAGTTTTAATTATTAACTATAACGGGGGGGAATAGGGAATGGGGGGCTGGGGACGGGGATTTGGGATAGGGGAGGTGGGAGAGGGCTCTGGGGTCTGATCCCTGGGAGTGGGCAGGGATAGGGGAGATGGGTGTGGGATCCTGGGAATGGTCCCTGGATCTGGGACAGGGATAGGGGAGATGGTGTGGGATCCTGGGAATGGTCCCTGGATGTGGGGCAGGGATAGGGGAGATGGGTGTGGGATCCTGGGAATGGTCCCTGGATGTGGGACAGGGATAGGGGAGATGGGTCTGGGATCCTGGAATGGTCCCTGGATCTGGGACAGGGATAGGGGAGATGGGTGTGGGATCCTGGGAATGGTCCCTGGATCTGGGGCAGGGATAGGGGAGATGGGTCTGGGATCCTGGGAATGGTGCCTGGATCTGGGACAGGGATAGGGGAGATGGGTCTGGAATCCTGGGAATGGTCCCTGGATGTGGGGCAGGGATAGGGGAGATGGGTCTGGATCCTGGAATGGTCCCTGGATGTGGGGCAGGGATAGGGGAGATGGGTCTGGAGTGCTGGGAATGGTCCCTGGATCTGGGCAGGGATAGGGGAGATGGGTCTGGAGTGCTGGGAATGGTCCCTGGATGTGGGGCAGGGATAGGGGAGATGGGTCTGGGATCCTGGGAATGGTCCCTGGATGTGGGACAGGGATTGGGGAGATGGGTCTGGGATCCTGGGAATGGTCCCTGGATCTGGGACAGGGATAGGGGAGATGGGTCTGGAATCCTGGGAATGGTCCCTGGATGTGGGGCAGGATAGGGGAGATGGTCTGGGATCCTGGGAATGGTCCCTGGAGCTCTCCCACAGACAGACAGACAGACAGACTGCAGGCAGAGCTCTCCCACAGACAGACAGACAGACAGACGGCAGGCAGAGCTCTCCCACAGACAGACAGACAGACAGACTGCAGGCAGAGCTCTCCCGGCCCGTTCTCTCCCCGTTCCTCCGCGGACGCACGGCCCGAGCTGTGGGGCCGGCCCGGGGGTTCCTTATCGGCCCCACATTCCACAGGGTCACTCCCGCGGCGCTTCGGCCCCCGGGACGGCCCCTGGGACAGACCCCTGGGACAGACCCCTGGAACAGCCCCTGGAACAGCCCCCGGGACGGCCCCTGGGACAGACCCCTGGAACAGCCCCTGGGACAGACCCCTGGAACAGCCCCTGGAACAGCCCCTGGGACAGACCCCTGGAACAGCCCCTGGAACA
>NW_026991026.1:0-27550 GCF_036250125.1 Pseudopipra pipra
TATAATTTAACCATTCCCTATGGTGAATAAGATTTCCACAGTATTAACAGGAGGCCTTGACTCACCTGCTATTAAAATATTTATATTTAATTGGTTGCCCTAAAGAAAGGAATATTTTTATTCAGGAGTAGAAACTTCCATTTTTCAAATTCAGCTGTACCCCTAAATTCTTCGTGCATTTTGAAAAATTTTGCCTAGAAGTTCAAAGGGAAGGAAAAACCATGACAAAACTCTTATTTCAGTTTTTGTGAGTTTTCCCCATCTCTTTCCAACTGAATTGCAGAATGTTGTGTATTTTTTAAAGTAAGATTGTAAGAACAGTAATAATACGAAAACCAAATTCCAACCAGTAGTGCATTTCTGTTGTAATACTTGGTCTTCTAAGGGAATACCTGTTTTACCACTGATCCTAAACCTTTACTGGTTCATGATCTCTTGTGCTGCAGTCACTGAACTGAAAGAAACACCAAATTTTGTTTTCCTTGTTGGCCACAGTTTTAACTTTCTAATTTCTTGTGGCAGTGTGCAACAGCAGAGGACTTCATGGGCATTGTGTTGGCTGATAATTAAGCAGCTGATATGAAGCAGCTGGACAGTTCAGCAATCCCAGAATAACTTCTGGATTGATGATATGCATTGTTAATATATACCATATTGATTTTAAAAGATGTTGTTAGTGGACATATGTTGGAAAAGTACTTTGAAATGCTTGAAATAAAAATGCTATGAAACTCCAGAATAAAAGGATAATTTTGTGTAACAGTAATAGGCGAGAGAATAAATAATAGAGGATTAAAATTACCAATAGTGCTTAAATAGTTCAGCGTGTAATGGTTGTATCAAATGTGAATGACACTTTGAACCTTAATGCTGATGAAAGCCAAGGTATTTTTTATAATGAAAACCCCATAAGAAATTAACATTTTTTTGCTATGTGGTTCTTTGTTATACTGCAATCTTACTCAGAAATCTAATAATGAGAAGCATAAAGGACAGAATTAATTAGGTGTTCCCATCTATGGCCTCATCTATTCAGAAATGTTTTCTTTGCTGTGCTTTCCAGTGTTTTATCAAATTTAGCCTTAAATAACTTTCCTTTCTGTGGGAAAATATATTCTACTTTATATAGTGTTGCTGTTCAGAAATGTTTTCTGATGCTCAGCTTATGCCACTCTCTTCCCTGAGTTCATCCCACTTTTTAATTCATGCCCCTTAGAGTCAAGATGTTTAATTCCTCTCCCTCCTCTGTGATTTACACTATTGTCATATTTCTCAAGCGCAGTCATCCAGCCAGGCCACCTTATGTAGTTATTTTGGTATTTTTTCTGCCCTGTTTTAGAGGATGTTGAAATTTTTAACTTAGGAAGCATATTTAGTGTAAAACAAGGATTGATATTTTGTTTAAGAGCAACTGAGAGTCTCTTTGTAGCCAGCCCTGTATCTTTTTTCTTGACTTGTGATTTCTGGTTTGTCAGGTTGGTTACAAATAGTACTGCCAATCACGATTGCATCCAAGGTATTTTGCTAGAGCAAAGTTCCTTCTTCTCTTGAGTTTATTTTTTGTCATATGTAAATGTGCATGTGAATATGCATAAAAGTGTGTGTAAGTGTGTATACAAGCATGCACGCAGTCATGTTGTGGTGGTAAAGGCTATGCCTTCATCCCAGATTCTCCGTGGTTCAGCGCTGGGGATTGGTGCACAGCTAGCACAGTGCTCTGAGTTTTTTTTTTCCGATTACCCGGTCCCCATGTCTCAGGTATACGAAATCAAAGACATCCTGCTGCTTGGGTGCATCCCAGTTCTTCTGCTCTCTGGATTATGGGCATGGGTTTTCTTCTCAGGCGATACCAGGAGCTAGCTCTACTCAGGTCAGGGACTACTGCTTAAGTCCTTCCCTGAAAATCCACTTCACTAACCATTTTCTTATAAATACTTCTTGTGTAATTATTTGCTAGAAGCAATTCCTGGATTAAAGTATCAGTAGGTGTGGAAGTATCATGTAGCTGTAAAGTAGTGTGGAGCTGATATAAGAAAACATGTTATCCAAGGTAAGGTAGAAGTAGAAAGTTCTTGTATAATGTATTGAAAAGGTGCTGTTGGGGAAAGGTATGACCTCTGATAACGGGACATGTGGAAGAAACTAATGTTTTTAATGTTTTTAGGGAAAGAAAAATTAAGCAAAATTTTGCTTTACAATGGATGTGTAAATCATCAAGGATTAAGTGTATTGTAAGTAGGCTATCTATTTAGTTTTTCTGACTGTGGGACATGGGGAGGGGGAATGATTTTCCACTTGTAACACATTTTCATTTTATATGATGCTGTGCATCCATATGACTTTTTGTTCTGGTAACTTGGACTTTTAGTCCAGCTAAAAAAACAACAGTTTGAATAGGAAGCTGAAACAAATTTTTTTCTGGGGAGGAAAGAAAACTATGGAGCAATGTTTTAGTTGAAATGAGGAAAACAATGTAGCCATATTAGGAATTGTAGTAATGGTAGAGTTTAAAATACTTACTTTTGCCTGATCTTTGACATTTTTATTTTTTGTCTTGTGTCACTATCAGTTTTATGTCCTCAGAGCTCTGGCCACGTGTGACAGTGCATTAGGGACATATTCCTATATATATCACGTTTCTGATGCATTTGTAAGATCAGCTGAATTGTCAATATTTCCTTACATGCCTTCACACTTCTAGATAGAACTTCCTTTTTATTTTATTTCTGTTTCTGGTTTTTATATCTGTGTAATCTGGGGTGACTGTGTCAAAATTTTTCTTTCAGACAGTCCTTGAAGAGAAGAAACAAAGCACTGACTAAAGCTAACAGAGCTGAGGGAAGATTATCTGTGCTTGCAGGTAAATAATAAATTTAGCTTTCTGAATCTCTTTGCCACAAACAGTGCTAGCCTTTTTAGTTAGTAACAAGTTTTCAGTCCTTCTACATTTTAATTAATAATTGAATTTTAATTTATTTAATAATTAAAAATATTTCTTCATCTTCACCAGCTGCTAAAGACAGGTATGCTGGCTATCTAAAGTTGCTTTCCATATAGAATTGATGCATTTCTTTAGTCCTAATACAAAACCAAAGAAACTTTTGAGACTTGAGACATAAAGATAGAACAATAATAACAATAGATAGATAAATAGGTAGAAGATGATAATCTTCCAAAGAAGAAATTCAGAAGGACAAATTCTATTATCCTTATAGCAGAGTATTTCCATATCTTTGAATATAATCCCTTTGAAATCTGCCAAACCACCTAGGCAATAAGTTACTGTTCAGCGTGTGAAGAGGTGGCAGAATTAGGTTCTCCTTACTTACAAACCAGTTATAATTGATGCAGGTCAGAATTCAGCATAGGATGCTCTGGTGAATGGTGAGGGAGCTCAGGGAGCTCTTGGGAGAGGCAATAGTTATGTTTTTACAAATCTCTCAGCCTTCCAGTCTGTTACATCCCTGGCCCCATGGCAGAATAAGCTAAAGGCGGTGTGTGTTTGTGTCTCTTTATAAAGTTTTGTGTGTTACCTCAAAATGAGAATGTGTGGCAGTTTAGACAGGGATGCAGGCCTATGAAGTGGAGCTGTCAACTTTCCAATAGGAATGGGTTTACATTCTGCTGAAAGGTGGGAAAGGGGGAAAAAATAGTTTAAAATACCAAATACTGTTCTGGGAATATTTTTGAGAGCCCAGGTCTCTGTCTGGAGACCTGAATTAAGTATCTCCCTGGTCTACTATTCTGAAGCATACCTATTTCAGGTATGCTTTGTAGCCTAGTGTTGGTTTTGCCCAGGATCAGACTGTGGGGTTTTTCTGTTTGTTTAGTTTTTGTTTGTTTGTTTGTTTTTGTTGTTGTTTTTTCCTGGCACTGTACATGCGTTGTTTCTTTTAATTCATTTTTATGCAGGTGCTTTTCATTGTTATTTAACTTCTTCCTTTTTTTGAAAATGATTCCTGGTGAAGTATGTGTGCTCCACCTAAAATGGAGAAAAACAGATAAACAGAGTAAATATTGGGTCTTCACAGAGATTTAATGGTGCTTCATTTAATTTTTTTGTGTGTGTATGATTTCAGAATTGGTTTCACTTTGAAGAAACCGTTCAAGACCTTTGTTAAGAGTATTCTTACTTTTGAGACTTTTAACATAACTTTTTTCATTGCTTTCTTATCTATTTTAGATTTTTAATGTAGCTTTTTTCCCAACATTTGTTTTAACTTTGATTTTATTATACTAATTACTCTCACTGTGAAAATTACATAGTGCATTACACCAGCTCTTCCAGTGGGAAGATAATATTGTAAAATGGACAGATATGGTATTGTACATGTAAAATTAATAGATATTGAAGATGTAACTAAATATTGACTCTATATAGGTTTGATGAACTTAGGAAAGCTGCTTGCTTCTTTTATGTTGGCACCCTAACTTCATCAAGTTTTATGAAAGAATGTTGTTCTGAACAGATAGAGAGATTAAAGGTTAACTTTTCCTGTTTTCCCTTCTGTCCCTCTCCATCCATGCACAGACTGTGGTTGTTATTCCACCCCCCACTTTCACTCACAACATATCTTATTCTAATAGTGCCATTTTTTCACTGTTTTCTTTTGGTCGGTTGTATGGTTAATATAATATTCATTCTACAAACAGAAACTCTGCCAGATAGATTTGAACTAAGTATGCGGTAACACCGTGTTTATTCTAGTAACTGTTGTTATTTAAATTGTTCTTTTTAAAATAAACTTAAGAGATATTGCAGGTTCTACCAAATCCTATTTTCTCACGTGATATTAGGAGTTCGTTTGACCCCAGTGTCCCCTGACTACTCTCACTCCAAACCCTGAGTGGCAGAGCCTGCTGGGCCTGTATGGAATATGATCTTTCAGCATGTGGCAAATTGCAATTCTACAGATGGTTTTAAAGAAAAAAGTAATAACAATTATTATGTTTTAATTTTTATTCTCTCAGTATGTAACGGACGTGGAGTTAAGTGAAGATTGTTTTATCATATGTGACCTTGAGCTATAGTAGGATCTTATTCTTCATTAATAATAAAGATTTGATTCTTTCACGTTGTTATTTTCTCTTCTTCCCTGACTTGTATGGCTTCTTTTGCCTGGTCAATGTGTGTATCTTGGCTTAAAATGCAAGATGAGGGGATGTTGCCTTTGTTATCTAAAGACGGATGGAGAAACACTTCTGTGTGCCATAGTCTGAGAGGTGTATCCCAAGCTCTGTCTTAGGTTTTCTTTCATTGAGGCTTGCTCTGGAGGGAAGTGCGACTTGCAGATGTCTGCTGTCACAGAGAGGTTCTCTGATATAAATAAAAGACATGGCTTTCTCAAGGCTTTTCAAAGGTTTTCTTTTGTTCTTTGTGCTGGGTTTTGTGTGGTATATTGACATTATATGTCTAAGTATATCAATATTAGAAAGCCTTATAGGAGGTGATACACAGTAATATTAAAGATGTTAAAACATTAAGCTGCTCGGGAGCCCCTTGTCCTAGGATGCTGTGAGTCATGAACTGAAATATATCCTATTTTCTAGCATTAATGGCAAAGAAAGAAGTTAGTGATACTAGTCTTGTTCTTTTTAGTGTAACACTCTCAAACTTTTTTTTTTTTTAATCTGGTGGTAGCAGGACTGGATGGAGACACAATTTAAATCTATATTTTAAACCATGCTTGCCTTGCTTTGCTTGCTACAGAATATTTTGGAACTACTTTTTCTTAAAAAGTTATAGGAGATGTCAGCACCTCCTGAAGATTATAAAGACAGTCGTGTTCAGATGTAATCAAATAGAGTGTTAGAAGGTAGTCTGCCTGAATACTTATGAATTAATCCTGGCTGTAAACTTTTACCAGAACTGGAGAACAGTTGTATCAGGAAATTAGACCAGGATTAAGCAAATGCTTTTTGAAATTTGACTTGTATTTATTTGAATAGGCAGAACTTTAAATTGAACATTTTTAATAATAAAATTTATCATCAATATTTATCAGCAGCACTGTTTATAATTCAGTGTCAGTTGTTGCAGTTGAAGTGTTTTTAAGGAAAAAGACTACTTTTTTTTATCCTTAGGCTTTAAACATAATTAATGCATTTATTTAGCTACAGTTACAGAAAATGTTTCATAATATAAGTAGAATATTCATATATCAGGTCTTCTGTCTTTTGGTAACCTATATACATTCATAACTGTAGAATATGCAAAGTAAAATTTTTAAGCTTGTTAATGGAGGTTGCCTAGGTAGTTAATTCTTGTGTGTCTTCTTGGGTATGCTTGTCCTTAAAAAAGCAAAGTTAAGTCTTTCATCTTGCAGCTCAGCACACTAAGGAGGCAGCACACAGGCTTGAAATGTCATGTGGGATTTAGAAGAAGAAATGCAGTATCCATTCACTTGTGGTAAATCTTAGTGCTGGAATCAAGGAAATAACAGCAAAGTGTTTAAAAAAATGTGTGATTATAGTAAATAAGTTTACTAAAAAGACCACAGTAAAGGAAACCAAACTGAAAATGTTTAGTAGTGCAATCTTACTTCATTTTTGTTTTACCTTCTGAAATTTGTATTGCTGTGAGACCAACTGTATTGAGACAGATACTGTGATTGTGTGAGACTTGCTGGCAGAGCTGTCTGTATTGTTTGCAAATTTTGCTGTTCGTGTAGGTCCAGCATTTTGTGTTGGTTAAATGGATTGGAATGAACTGTGTCATTTAGAAACTGATGTGGTGAGTTGTTTGGTTTTTTTTTTCTTTTTCAACATGCAAGTCAATACAACACTCTGTGTAGGCTATCTGCTTTTCCCTATACTTTTGTTTTATTTTTTTCATGCTTTATTTTTCTTTGAAACTCATGTGATTGGGGATTGAATATACAGAGTTTCTAGACAGATTTTCTTTGCTGTAACATAGTATATATTTGCAATTCTAGTCTCAGACTTTGGGTTAATAGGTCTTGAGAGATCAAGGGGTCTTCTGCTTCTAGACCTCATTAGCTGTAAGGGAACACAACAGCCTAAATCACTAGCAAAAGATGGAAGAATAAAAAAAACCTGGTTGTTGATTTCTGTTTCGCTCAGTCAATAGGAAAGAGCTCCAGAGATAGGCAATCATAAATAAATAGAGTTTTTTGCATTATCTAAAAAAAGTGTTGGAGTAAATAGAATTTACTTCTTAGTAAAAGTTGGAGGTCCCATTTGCACATTTCAGAGATAGTGGGCTCTTATGGAGAGTGAGCTGACAGTAGAGTTTTAAAGGAGAAGAAAGTCTCTTTTCTTCTTTCAAGAGTGGTAAATTTATAGGACTCACTTTCTACTCACAGCATCTTAAACTATAATAATCCATGTTATCCTGCAGCTGTGCCTGTACTCAGTCAAGAGCTGAGTCTAGAACCATTTCTTACATGTCTTGACCCAGTAAAAAAGCCCTGCTAATGTTGTTTTTAATTGGATGCCTGAAAGTGGCTCTGCTGGCAAAGTGAAGGAGAAGAAAGATAGTAGGGATTTCAGTCACCATTTTCTGACATGTGTCTCTTTATTCTCTGACAGGGGTTGAGTGAGAAGGAATCAAGCAGACTGGGGAATCATTTCACATCCCAATTTAGGATTTTAGGGCTCCATGAGGGATGTTTTTCCATTGCATGGGAGTAAAATCCTGCAGCTGACTCCCTGGTCATGAAGGCATAGCTGTCCAGGGCTTCTGAGCAGCTACAGCAAAGGAGGCCTAAGGTGTGGTAATAAAAGTTGTACTAATATCATTCCTTTTCCATTGTTTTTAGTATGTTTCTCTAACATGAAGTAGAAGGAGGTGCTAAGAGCAGACCTCTTTGGTTATATCTACAAAACTTTTTGAACTTGGATGCCATGGATTTGATAAAAAAAAAAGGCCTTTTCCAACAAGAAATGCACTCATTCTTTATTTCTTTTGACTTTAGATGACACCAGTTTATCTTTCTGTTAATCTTCAAAAACCTTATAAATTTAGTGCCCTATTTCCAGTATATTGGAAGTATTCCAGTATATTTCCATGCTCAGATATGGCAATATATTGTTGCAGGGGTGAGCAATGTGACACATAAATAAATTTATAATGAAGATAAACCTGTATAGGAAAGAAATAGTTGGAATCTTTTAAAGCTATTGATGTAACAATAATAATAGTAGTCTGTTTTCCTTCAAAACCTGGAGTAGCCTCTAATACACCTTTATGGAAAAAGTTAGTTTATTGTATGTAATGTAGTCAACTGTCAAATTATTAATTTAAAATTCAGATCTGAGGGGAAATTCAAAATCTGTAGACTCATATGGAGTCCTCTTCACTTTCACACTGCTGGAGTGCTTTTTGATGAAGACAAAAGAGGATGGAGTAGCAACTAGCTGTATGGAACTGATCCATGGTTCATTGCATTAAATTGCAATTTTTTTCATTAACTTTGATCATCCTTGGATTGAACCTGTATGCATATGATTTAATTAGTAGCAAGCTCAGGAAATGCTGGTATGTTGGCTTTTCTAGTTTCTTGCCTACTGAGATGATAATTGCATAAACCAATATATTTGTATGTCTATGATATGGGAAGTGCAGAAGTACCCACAGTTTGCTTTCCTAGAGGTGGACCTCCACCTTAAAGTTAGACACTTTATGCTAAACCTCTTTTTCTTTCTAATTATAACACCAAATCTGATCATCTTATGTTACACATAAAACAGGTCTATTTCTATGTCATTATGCTGAAAAAATGAGCAGATTGTAACTTTATTGTATGTCTGATTTTGAAACACATCAAAAAACACCCTACCCTTATGTTTAACCTTCTAATATATTTAACTCTTGATAGACTGATTTCACCTGAGAGAAAAAAGGAGATTCTTTTAATGTCAAATGTTTAGTTATCCAATAGAGTATATTTTCATCATGAATCACATTGAAGGTATTAATGCTGTTATTTTATTTTAGTTTAGTTTAAATTATGTAAAGCAATGTAGCTTCATGTTGGGATGTGCCTTTACATTTATGTGAGTTTGGGGGGCAACCAAAGGAAACCTCTCTCCATAAGGGCAAGTTTGTAGACAAGACTCTGAAGCATTTGAAATGTTTTTACCCTGAATCAGATTTCTATCACGTTATTCCTTGCTTTATTGTACCTTATTAGGTGAGCTGCCCCAATGCCTTACCTGTGGCAATTAATGAAGTTAAAGTATTTTTTGGGGTAAGGGAGGAAGGGTGGTGGGAGCTGGCTGGGGGTGTTGACACTGGATGCAGAGATTGCAGTGTAGATATGTCTTGTTTGTTTTGCAAATATTGGCAGACCCAGTTGTGAGTCTGAATGATTTACAGTCTAAAGGTTTATGAAAGCCACTAGGCTTCTTATGTATTAGTAGCATAAATAGGAAAAGTAGGTATAAAAATCAGGGGAGAAAGTGGGGTGGTAGCTTGTAAGCCTTTCTCATTTTAGCAGGTGTATAACTAGACATAAATCTGTCACTTGGGTTTACTTATGCTTTGGATAGTTTGCACCCAATTTTAGCGCAATAAATAGGGATTCTCTAAGATGTCAGTTATATGCCTGTCAATGAAAGCTAACCTAAAAAACTTAGATCTGTGTCAAAAAATATTAAAAAGAACCTCAACTTTTTTTCCTCAGGAGTGTGTAAGACCTACCGAAGCAGCATTAAATACTATACCAACAAGATTCTAAGGGTTTAGGTGGTATTTTCTCTACTGCTTTACAAGAAGAAAGGTTTCATAGTGACTGCAACACAGCACAGAACATATGCTCCTTTTGAGGCAGACATTACCTTCTTGAGTAAGCGTGACATATGCTTAGACCATGCTGATGGGTGATTGCATATCATCTACAATGATTTTAGGGCATATGTATTACAAGGATATTTATATGCTTTAGGGAGTGATCCAGACCACAGAAAATGAATTAAGTGGTGATCTAAGTTGTTTTTTTTTTTTTTTGTACCTAACTGCTGCTCGATGACCTTGTATTGCTACTTCTGCATTTGCAGTTGAGAAGGGATGTAGGTAAGCAAATGATTTTTCTCACTTGCCTTTTTCAATCTAAAAATTAGTAACTCCTTTTAGGAGAACAATATTTTTAAGGTACACATCTGAGAAACAGGTGTATGAAAATGCGGTTTCAAACAGAAATAAAAGCAGAAAAATATCGTTTAATATATTAATGTATTGTGAAGCAAGATATCCTATCTTGCTTGTTATATATCTTGAGACAGCATAGGTAAAAGATAACTGTTGTTATTGTACAAGTTAGGAAAACTTCTCTTACTCTGTCACAAAACTGCTGTTTGACGACTGCCACAAGAATTTCTAGGATATAATTAGAGAATAGTTGTCTGACCTTTAATGATTAGAAATTGGGATTTGGTTTCTTGTGTTTGAATATTTCAGTTCATCAACTTCTCTGGCTTTGAAATGGCTTATTGTTTCTATGTGTTTTTACTCTTTCAAAAAACTATCATCATTGCTGTCATAGCTCCAATACCTCTGAAAAAGCAGACCTTTAAATAGTAATGACTCTCAGTCTCCTGCCCAGGATCACCCACATTGAAATGTGCAGTTTGTTGCACAGCCCCTCTCTGCATGTATGGTTTGACTCTACAAAGTCTCTCCAGCAATCCCTGTTCATCTACAGTGAAATGCAGTGGCAGCTTGTTTCAGATTTCTAGTTGTTAATCAATTTGTTCACACTTAAAAGTGTTGCAGCCTGGTGAATGCAGTGAGTATCCTGGATGATGATATGAAAGAAGTGAAATAGATGTATGTAAATGTAATCTGCCCCCAGAATGGCAGATTATTTTCACTGACGAAGGTCATTGCTAAAGCAGACTATAATGTTGTATGATTTTTGAGAACCAGAGTGTTACTTTCATTTAAGCTGTTGCTGGGTGCTATGTTTTGCCATCAGTTTTTGAAGGCACTATTGGGTTGAGTTTAATACTCATTCTTAAAAATTCCAGTTTTTAAGCATAGATTCCTAAGGAAATAATGGCTCCAAGATGGTATTTGTGTATCTGCTGTAAACTCTCTTTTTTCCACTTCAGTTATATTTCACAAGGAATATCTGAATCACCAGAGACAGGAAGTTACAGGTGATGTGTGAGAAAAAAGGGCTTAATGAAGGAGAGAGATCCTGTTAATTCCTCTGCTAAATTGGAGGTAGCAGGATGAATTTGTCCCTTAGCACTGAATCTGCAAACAAGCTTTGCCTCCAAACAGAGGAAATAAAGTTTTGCTGGTTCTGCTGCTTACAAAAAGAAAGCTTACTGTAAACTCCTTAGCCTGATGAATTGCGTTCCATTGGCTGACACAACTTACTGAAGAGGAAAATAGAATAGTGCTGTCTGAAATATTTTAAAAGAACCAAGAATGGATGCTTTAGGAGAAAGAATTGGCATGTGTTGTCTTTCAGAGTTTTAGAAGAATAGTGTATCTACAGGAGAGGGCTTGAAACAGATGATGCTATTTTTCATAGTCTCTGAGATGATTAGCAAATGTTGGAACTTAACAAGTTATAATCAACTGTAAATGTAAGCTGTAGATTGCTGCAGAGGGAGAAGGCTGCTGCTGCTTAGACAATAAACCTTAAAGTAACACATCTACTTCTTTAAAGCTGTCAGTGTGTTGCCATCATCTGGAAAAGTACACAATAGCTTGTCATAAACCTATCAGCTCTTCTGCTTAAATGAATGTCTCCGTTGGTGATGTATTAGATCTGAGATGGATTATTTTTAAGTGAAAACTGTCATTTTGTAATATAACAACCTCTTTTCACAAATAAATTCTGAAGTAGAAATATTCTAGATGTTTGGAATATAAATCCATAACTGAGAAAAATAATTTTGCAGAAAAAAAGTCCAAGAATCAATTAATATTTACTTATTTATTTATGTATTTTAAATCTGTTTGTTTGCCTCACTATAGAGATCACAGAAATCTTCCAGCATATTTTGGGGTTTTTTTCACTGCTGCGGATAAGCAACTGTGCAGGAGAATTCTATTTTCCTCATCTTACAGACTTGCAAAGTCCATTAATATCTTGTGCTCATAACTAGAAAGAAAAGAAAAGGTAGGGCATTTGTCGTGCATTGTGTACTACAGGTCAGGTGGGTAGTAAGTGGGGTTTCTAAGACCCAAAAAGTTGATGTTTAAGTGTAAGATTTCTCTTTGTGTGACTTGTTGAGATATTTGTGAACCTTTGAGTCTTTCCCAAGTTTCGCATGTATAGTCTCTGCCCATTTTCCCATTTTGAAAACATCAGAAAGGATATTAACTGAACTATAGGTTTTCTTCTGTGTGTTAGCAATCAAATGTATTGTGTGAGTCTCTCTGTTTGAGGAACTCATGGCAGGGAGAGCACTAAATCCAAATTAGCTATAGTTAGGTTGCCCAGAAAAGTTGTGGAAACTCTGTTGCTGGAGTCATTCAAACCAGCAAGACAAGTCCCTGAGTGACCTGCTTTGAACAAGATGTTGAACTAGATCACCTCCAGTTCTCTCTTTGAACCTAAGGAAGTTTATGATCCTGCAATTCTGTGAAATAAAGAAGTGAAGTTTGTATTCATTTCCACAGGAGACTGGTCCTGGAGGTATCTTTTAAAAGTCCTATCATCCCTAAGCCCAGCTCTGGGACTGTCCATCTCTTACTGTCATTAGGCATTGTTTTCCTTGTGGGCAGTTTTGCTCCTCAGTAGGTTGTATTTGTCATGAGACGTTAGAAAGTGGGAGATAGACCTTCACCTTAACTGATGCATTAATTCTGTGGAGGACTTGTAGCTGAGATTTTAGGCAAGGATGTGCATGTTGTGAGCATCTGGGATGTGGAGGAGAATTCCAGTTGTTAAACGATTGGGTTCTTTGTATCAGGATCATGTTATCCTACAGCTTGCTTCTTACTTCTTTCTGGGGTGGACTAAGGTGCAATTACTGAACCCAAAGAAAAGGCTCATGCATCCTGAGAGCAAGGTTCAGCACAAACTCTTTTCCTTGTACTGCTCATCTCTTCAGCCCTGCAGTTTTGGAAGAGCATTTAAAACTTAATTTCTCTAATCTTCCATTTGTACTGAGAAAGCTGCTCCTTTGTAGTACCTGTCACCAGTGAAAGGAAGTCACAGTCACAGCAGTAGTTTATTATTAATTTTGAGAACTGGGTATCCACTTTTCCCATTCCAGGGGAAATTACTGCAATTCCAAAATGTGATGGAGAAATGCAACTCTCACTTTATTTTCTGTATCCCTTTCCCATTGCTTCTGTTAAAATGTTTTGGAGCTGTGAGAGTATCCCAGTCTATGCTTCAGCAATTAGTACAGTGGGCCATCTGATGCAGATTTGATTGCTTGAGCACTATAGTACATGGAAAAATCCTCTATGCAACTTGAAGTGGTTTAACAAAGGAGGATGTATTTTTGCAGTCCACATTCCCCATGTACACACATGCAGAAAACATACACACACCCATTGCAGCCAAACCACCTGCCTTTTGGAGATCATACCTCAGGTGGGCATGGTCAATCCAGAATTTGGACTTAGGTGACCTTATTCTGTTGCTGGGAACATTCAAAGTAATTTGATTTTTAAAAGAAATTTGATTTTTAAAAGAATGCTTTTCCATTTCTTGAAATATGAGGTAATGTATAAAAAGTAAACCAACAATTTTTAGAGGCTTTCCTTCAAGATGCTTGTCTGCAAGGCATGTATTAGGTAGTATACATCACTCTTTAGTACTACATGATACTATATTTTAAGATTTGCACTTGTCAAACTGTACCCATTCAGAGTGTCACTGATGATATTATATAAAGATCTCATCCCCAGATGTGAATGCAAAATTCTTAGAAAACTGTGGTTATATTTCTTACTGATGGTTGATAATAGAGGTTCCCTTCTGATGACATATCTATCACCTTTTGGTATTTATAATCTGTGATTTGTATTTGAACTAGACTTTTACCCTCATAAGAGGCTAAAGCATAAACACAGTGAGATGTGAAGCATCCTTTCTGTAGAAAGCTGTTTATGGTAGCTCTTGAGAGTTCTCTGTTGATCCTGAACCCTAAAATCCTAGATACAAATATACCACAACCTGGGGAACGAATTTGCAGCATTGTATGACTGCTGTGTAATGCAGGTGATCTTTGTGTCTTCTAGTCATCGTAATCTTTTCTTACATAAGGTAATAAATAATCCAAGTACTTTTAAAAAGCTGATTCTTGAATATTCAGGGCTGAAGGCTCTGGGCTGACCATTGCAAAAAGACATCCCCCTGCCATTGCTCATGTCTTACAAGTGGCATGAAAGACCTGAAAACCTCCTTTTCTTGCCTTCTCTAGACGCTACAGAAAAAGATGTCGACTTCACTTATACTCTCTTTTTAGTAGTTGCAAGAAAAAAATGTGCTATTTATTTTGTCAATGAAATGCCGAGTACTTCAAGATGAGATTAACTCAGTAGAGGACTGCAAAATCTTTACTGCAACAAGCAACTTTACCCAGATGACTTGTTTGCTGAAAATAATTAAGAATGTCTGGGTAGCTGAGAGCTTTCATCTACTGTGCACCAAGAGCGTCTGTTTTGTTTTGTGCATTTGTTTCTTTGCTCACAGAAGTTTCTTAATTTTCCAAGCCAGCCAGGAAAACCAGCAGAATTCTCTAAGGAAAACTCTGCTAGTGCACTACAATAAGGCCAAATAATTAGATTCATACTGTTAGAATAGATACACAGACAGCTTACAATCAAAAACAAAACGCTCCTGATTCAGCAGGCACAAGTTGTTTTCTGGTATAGTAGGTCAAAGAACAAAGTTCACCTGTCTCATAGCAGGCTGGTTGGACTTTGCCAGCATTAGGACTGTTGTCCTAGAAAAACACTGAGGTTCCTGAGTGGGAGCTGAAATAACCTGGTGCCAGCATCAGCAAAGATTTCATGTGTTTAGTTTGTTCTTCCAATATGGCTAACATAATTCCATTTCATATACCCACTTCCATAGAAAGGAATCTTTTAGAGCAGGTAAATATCATACTTTTAGAGCCATTTTCCCTAAATACCTGTGCTTGTCATTAGCCAAAATGACTTTATTAAAAAGATTCAGTGGTACATGACAGAACTGAGATTTTATACTTATTGTGTCATTGATTACCCATTGATCGGTCCATTTATATGAAAGTAAGACCTTTTCCCATCAGGCCCTTCAGGCTCTCATTCAGATATTTAAATTGGACTGGATACCTTTGCTGGTTGTGCTTCTATAAATTATGGTTTCCAGAAGTGTAATTGTTAGCGGTGGGCTACTTATCAAGTTCTGTTTTCAGTGAGTCTGGCACTGACCCTTATTCAGTCTGGTAACGTGGGTGGAAAGGAAAGAGAAGAAAACCTCTGCTTTTGCATTGTGAAGAGTTGATGCCAAATAATTCTAGATACATTCAAGAAAAAAAGATCTATTGGTCAAGGCTTACCTATGGTAACAATTTTTGGTTGCACATGTGGTAAAATTTCATCTTGACGAGGAATCATAAGAGATCAAAACCTGAACCTGTTTCCACTGAGATAAATCAAAATGTTTGTTCCTAGGAAGATTTTTGAGCTCAAATTCTACAATGCTGAAATATTTTCAGGTCGGGGTAGACTAATTCTTACTAACTAGCTGTATTTAATCAAATGTGAATGCAAGACGGATTAGGAAAGTAAAATGCAGTATACAGTTATGACCTGGAAAATTGAATTGAGTTTTATTGCTGGCATGCACATCTGATTTTTAAAGGAAATATGAAGCCTCATTATGCATTTTGTTTCATTTTTATTTTAAGCAGGCTTTTAGCAAACTGAAATGTATTCAAAGTTAAAATTTAGGAATATATCTGCTTAGGTGGGATGAATCCTGTCCCCCCAAGACAATTATGAAAAGGATTTGAAACGGTCTCAGTGGACTGCGTAGCTGTAGATCAGTGATACCACTTATGGGCGCGCTTTTTTCTTTTCATAATGAGGTCAATTTAATGCCTGATAAAATGAGAATTTGTGTTATATCTTTAAATAATTTTTGTTTTGTACCATTTTCAAAGGTATCAGGAGAAACCTTCAACAGTGGGTGCAAAGCCATATCCCAAGCCTTTTAAAAATTATCTGTCTGTTGGCACTAGCTGCCTCTGTTCATTCTTGTAGCATAGGTAAGATCTATCTACCATGGCAGTGTACCTTACTCATATCATATTGAAATGCAGATGTTTTAAAAATAAGATGCAGTCAACTAAAGGAGGGAGTAAAAGGAATGTTTTGCCACTAGCATTGGATGATTAACGTTATAGAAGGTTTAAATTTTATCCTGGTTCATTTTTATAATAGAAGTGAAAACTTCAGGATGTTCAAGTTTAAGGTGATGGAGGCTTTGCTTCAAGTGTTTCATAAAATTATTTATTTAAAAAGACCAAAAGAGTTGTTTTTGTTGGACTAGAAAGGGGATGTCATGTGGAAAATGCTAGGGGTAAAGTCCTAAAACTTGACCTCAAAAGTTTATTTTCTTTGGTGGAAGGCTTTGTTCATTTGGATTTAAACAGAGCCTTCTGTTTGTATTATATTTGAGAGGTTCCACTCTAAACCCATATTATTTCAAAAAATGTGGGCCAGTTTACTGGTGAACCAAGTCATGTTAGCTGGTTTTTATTACTTCGCTGTGGGTTCATGGTAAGGCAGGGAATACAAAGCAGTGGAAATAATGTGCATAGCTATACTATAGTCTTGTCTTCTGTGCTTCAGCTGGGAGAGCTGAGTTTTGCAACTGGTATTTGAGACTATAGGAGCCAAGGATCTCAATTCTAACCCAGGAGCAGTAGGTCAAATTTTTGCAGCTTTTGTTGCAATACAAAATTCTGAAGATACCCACTTTTAAAGGAATGTACACAATCAAAATAACTTTAATTTTGAAGACACTGGTTTCCTGAGTATTGAATTAAACAGAGAAAAAAGAATTCAGTGGTGCATAGCTTCTGTGTGTTGCACTCAGTGCAGTATCTGTTTGCTTCATTTTGGTAAACTGCTGTTTGGGAGTTTTTAAAAATCTGTTGTATTAACTATGATGGAACTCTGGGGTGTGTGTACAGACATTTACAGAACTGTGGCCTGTGTGGAACCATGTTCTCCTTTCTCTTCATACATGTTTACATATGCATATTTTAAGTTTAATTCTGTCATATTTTTGCCAAAATTTAGTGTAAAAATGTTTATGTACAAGTAGTATGACAACTAAGTATTTGCAAAGGTGGATTGTAGACAGGCCTGTCCTGTTCTGGATAACTTTATGTGAATCCAGACAGTTTTTTGTGATTGAGTTGCTTATATTGAGGTGGTAGAATTGCTGATGTTAAACAGAACAGAGTATTTTCCTGCTATGTATGTGTCTATGAAAAATAAATACACCACTGAATCAAAAGTCCAGCTTGAGAGTATCTCGGTTTTAGCAAGTTCAAATTGCTGTTCCATACTCTTGTGCCTTCATTCATTGCATAAGCAATGGTTGGAGCTGTTAAAGGTTAGCACTAAGGAACAGGCATTTTGCTTTCACACTCACAAAGGCAAATCCATCTGTCTGCCTCAGTCTTCTCTTCCATGCCGTTTCTTTTTGTAGTGGTACTTTGAGAGACTGAAGCATTCCTCATTTCACCTCCTGCCAGCTCTGACCTCCTTTCTCAATCCACACTTAAAATCAGCAGGATGGTTAATCATTGCCATTTGGGGAGGTCAGGAGAGGAGGTAAACTGAGCTCGTACCATGGTTCTTACTCTTCTTTTTGAATGGAGGTGCTATCTCCAGAGGAGTACTAACTTTTCAAATTTTGAACTGCCCCTCTCATGTAGGGTTTGGCCATGAGTCCATTCATTTGGTCAGAGATGTCTTTCTAAAGTAATTTTGAAAGCAGTGATAATTGCAGTGCTTTTTCTTATTTGAAAGGAAGTTATTGGAGCTTTCTGTTTTCATGAATTCTTACAGCTACTGACTTGCCCCATGCTTCCAAGGGTCATCTTAAAACAGTATTGTGTTCATGGCAAGTAGTTTTTAAGCCACATAAGACCCAAATAAATATTTTAAACAAACAGGTCTGCTGAAAACATGTGAGTAGTGCTGAGGGAATTATATCCCTTTATATTTTTTCTGGTAAGGGTTATTTATTAGGGTGAGCAGATGGGTACTACTCATTTTTGGCATTCATTGATAAGCCTACTACCTCTCCAGGTGGCTCTACAAAAATGATAACACTGTGGCCCTGCTCCCATTTTATTTTTATTTCTCTCAGACTGGTTAGTCACCTGTCTCTGTTCTCGTCATTTAGAGCCATCTGCTGGATTCTTTTGCTTCTGTGTTTTTTGGGTTTTTTTTTTTTGGTTCTTCTCTGTTCTAAAGTCACCAAGGGATCTTCAATATGGGCTGATGCAAAGTCTTTGTATGTTTGGTGAGTATTGGACTCAAGGATGTCTTCCTTTTGTCATTTTCTCTCCAGCCAGCTTGCAAGTTTTATTTTCCCTGGCCTGTCCTTATGAAGTAATCCATGCAACGCTGAATTATGCTTGTCCTTGGTGGACTGTTTTACCACTTAAGTGATTAATATAGGGGTTCTCTTGCTGGTTGCTTTTTTTGTTGTTGTTGAAATAGTAAAACAATGAAGAACAATAGAGAATCCATCTCTGTTTCATTTGTTATCTCGAGAGCAGAAGAACATGAATTTGTCACATAGAAGTGGTTAAAGCACAAGCTTTACCTCTATAAAACTACATTTAAAAAAGGTTAATCAAGAATTTATTTCTTCTCTGAAGAGGTGGGATAGGGAACACGCTTCTAAAATAGAAAACCTTTTGCTGTGAGTGTGTGAGATTGTCTAGACTGTGTTTAGACTTCACTGTGTAGGACTAACCCACAGCTATCATGAGCATGCATCTCTGAAGTAGGTCAGTAGCTTCTTTTCCCCACCTGCTCAATATTCAGGTTGAAGTCTCCTCTTGGGTATTTTCATTATGATAAATGTACTCCCCTTTCTTAGGAAGTCTTTTGAATATATGCACTTTTACTGCACATTAGTTTAAAGTGTATCACCTGCTTGGATTTGAGAATGGATCAACAAAAAGCATATACTTGATACCAGATGAAACAACTTCCCTGGCTGAAAGGCCAGACCACTGGCTCTGTTTCCCTGTGCTTTCCTAGTCTTCTTTCCTTCTTCCTTGCAACCTCATCCTACTTCTGCTTTGGTAGGCAAAGCTGCTTTGATGTGGGTAGGGAGTGGGAAGTCCCTTGTGCTTTGCCCCTGAGAGACCCTGGAGGGTAATGTGGTACATGTAGAACATGAATTCTCTGCTGTCTTTTGTTGAACATGTAATCAGGATTTGCAATGAAGACACTCTTTTCCACCTATCTTTCTGCGGAATTGAGTCTTAGTCCCTGGCGGGTCCTATTGACATAAGTGGAACTTCTCGTGGAGTTAGGAGCTGTTGTTTAGTGTGTGTGAAACTACTCTGGTGGGAGCCACAGAGATGAACTCATAAGCGGTGCTTGTAAACAGCTTCCAAGAGAGCTCAGCTACACTACTGGACCTTGTTCCCAGGTTTCCATTTGTAGTCACAAATTTTGTTCTCTAATATGTTATTAAACTGGTATAGGTAATACTGGAAGGCAGGTCAGTATAGACAAACATACAGGTAAACCTTAAATGTTTAAGCACATATTATGTGTGGCCACAGATATAAGAAAAGCTGAGAAATCTGATTATCTTAAACTCAGAGTTATGTATTTGTTACTTGTTAGTTATTAAGATTATTGTGTCACATTGCTCTTAAGGTTAGATAGCACTGATGTAACTGATCTTACTGCCTAGTGGCAGTACCATAATAACTATGTAGTTTGAATTTCCATTCCAGTACCACTTTCTTGAATATTTTTGCTAGAAAACTAAAATATTTTTCTTTGCAGACATCTAGGATATCCTCTTCCTTTCCCTTCCAGACATTGTACTGTCTCCATATCTTTTTGTACCTCTTACTTCAGCTGAATTTTATGCTGAATATTGAATTTCATAGTGAATACTACCAGGACTTTCTCTTGGCTTGCCCCTACTCTTTCTTCCCCCCCTCATTATTAGTTGTATGGTTCCCCCTACCCTGTACTGTATTTTGTTATATGTAGCTGTTGAAAGAGTTTCTCTTGCCACTACTAATTTAATTAAGGAGATATCTGAACAGCACATTTTTCTCATTATGGTTACTACATTATTTTTTCATTACCTATCCTTATATCTATTCTTGCTCTCCTGTTTTAATAAATAGCTATTGTCACTGATATAGTAAGAACAAAGATAAATGACGGATGATAGATTTGAGGGGGCAAAGAGCAAAGTTTTGTAGATCAGGGTTTGGTGGTCTTTTTTTGGGGGGGAGGTTTGGTGGTTGTTGTTGGTTTTGCTTTTTTTTTTTGTTTTTGGGTTTTTTTTTGTTTTGTTTTGTTCTTTTGTTGGTATGAGGTTTTATATTTTTTTTTTTCTGAGTGGTAGTGTAATATCTATGCTGGAATTTATTCTAATCATAGTTCATTGTAATCTGCTTAATCTGCAATGACTTGAGAACCCTGAGGACTGATGTAATCTACAGTGATAATACTACTGGCTAAGCAAGAGTGAAATATATAGATATTAACATACATTTGCATTTTCACAGGGTATTACTATGTTCTTGCAACTTTTCTGCATCCCAGTTTGCCTCTGGTGAATGACATATTTTGTTTATGGCTTTGAAGTGTTAGTAACTGTTCTTTTTCTCTGCACAATTATTCTATTTCATGATTTTGCATTTCTGTAATATTGAGCTTTAAAAACTACAGTAAACAGACTGAAGTGATGATAGCAGTAGTTTGTCATTTGTGATGGAGAATCGTGTCAATGAAGTTGAATTTAGTTTGACCTCAGTGATCTCCCCCAACCCTAAATGTCAGTCCAAAAAAAATAATAATTTCAGGAAGAATTTCTTTACAAAGGGAAGTCATCCTAGATATCTGGGTTTTAGTATTGATGATCTGGACCAGTGGATAGTGATATGTATTCTGTGTCAGTCAGAACTGCTTGAGGGAGAGCTTAGGTAAGTTTTCTTCACTGGAGTCCGTATTGTTTTTATTTCAGTGTAAGTCCCCCACCTCAAGTTTAAGGTATATTGCTGATTTAGAATGGTTTGGAGTCACTTTTTGTGGCTCTCCCCTGACCTCTGAACTGAGGCACACTCAAGCCTCAGAATGTACTGGTAAAGAACGTGATTTTAGTGCAAAAAAATTCTAAATTAATGTGACAAATGAGGACCAGATGTGTTTCTCTTCCTACTTAATTTCTTGCAATTCATTCTCTATTCCAACTTGAACCTGTAGAGAAACCTACCTGGTGGGCATAAAAAGGCCATCTTTTGGAAGGAGATCCAAAGTAGAGACCCCCAGAGCAATGATCAAACAATGATCAACAGGTGCATCCCTTCCTCCTTAAGTCACAGTACAAATGGGCCATTATCTAATGCCTTGAATCAAGACTAACTTATGTAAATAATAACACGGGGGGATTCCTGCATTCATTTATTTAACAGGCAGAAATAGAAGTGGTTGAAGAGAGTAATAAAACAGTATGATCAAAGTGGAGGTGTTGACGCAGATGCTTTGTGAGTACACACTTTTTACAGTTTTTGTGATGAAACTTGCTCGTTTGCCTTACTTGAGGTAAATGAGCTCATCAAATTGAGGAAAATTTGAGAGATTGTCAGTTGTAGATTTCCCTTGCTGATGTTGCACATTTTTATTTATGTATAGTGTTCTCATTTACTGCTGATCTCCTACTTGGTGCTTTTTAAGCAACTGGGCTCAATCACATTGTCAGATAAATCAGGCAGCTACATGAAGCATCTGACCCATGGGTCAGTGTTCTGTCTTTTTCTCTCATAAAGGACTGAGGTACTGATACTATCATCTAAAGAAGACCTTAATCGTGGTGGAGAGGGGATGAGATGCTGGCATGGGAGATCTTTGAATAAGACTTGTGTCTTTTTGAAAAAGAAAGATGAGAATAATAAATAAATAAATAATCAGATAAATGGATGGCTACTAAATATTTTAGAACTTCACCCTGCTTGGGAATTCACCTTTATGAAGGTCATCTAAAGATGAGGTAGCAAGTAGAGAGAAATGCACATGAACCTGCAGTTCTGTAGGTCCTTAAAATATGTTTTTCTCCTCCTTGTTGTTTTTAATATAAGGTACCAAAGTTAACTGTTATTGATGGGAAAGTAGGAGGGAGCTTTATATTATCTAGATTGACAGTGTGAGTGGGATGATCAGAGGGAGTTCATCTATTCTTTCCAATAACTTCTGGCTAGGGCAGGGCATAACTTTCAGAGATGTGTTCAGTCTATGTGTAAATACTTTGGTTCATGGAAATTGTATCACATGTGTTTCCAGGTATTTTTAAAGACAAAGAGAGATTGGCTAGTAGTGTTCCTCAGTCAACTAGAGAAAAGCATAAATGAGTAACAGCTTGTAATCAAATACATATATATATATAATCTGCGAGTGTGTCTGTATGCACATGTACGCACATGTGTGTAAATGATACAGACCTGAATGATTATCAACTGCAGCAAACTTGTTACCAGCTCCTGGATAGGATCTATCCCAAATCAAGGCCTGTTGATAGACTGGGAAAAAATTCTACTTCGAACCTGTTTTCTAACCCAACTTAACCCAAACTAGTGCTTTTCTTTTCCAGATATGTCCATTTCCACAGTATATGTGCTTTGGGCTTTTCTTGCCTTTGTTCCTCACAGGTGTTGAAAGGGATCAGAGTGCTTTCATATATTCAAACCAAGATTCCAAACCATATATGCTTCATTTTCAAGAAACATAAACAGAATTTAATTGTGCTTCCTATTGTCAGAACTTGCTCTTTAATTCATGTGTAGTAAAGCTAGTTAAGTGATAACACTGATATTCTCAAACCATGATTTATTTTTCTGTGTATTTAAAACAACATCTTTATGTTGGTGGTTGCATTTGCCATCCACTATTGTTGTTCTGGGCTTGGAAAATTACGAATTTACATTTCTAAATGTAAAATACGTCTTAAGGAATGTATGTTTCTAAAAGGAAAGCTCCGTTTCTGCTCTCATCTCCCATTCCAGAAGCTGGAGATGTTAAGTACAATGCCAAGTACTTTAGAGATGCTCTATAAAAATGTGATAAGTAAAGGACAGGCATGGATGGAGACCTCTGCTTTATTTTTTTACTCAGAATTGTGAAGAGGGCCTTTAGAGCTGAGCAGTTTTCCTATCTGTACATCACGAAAATAGTCTCAAATACTAGGAAGAGACAAACTTACTTTTATATGTGTGTTTTCTAAGCATTTTGGAATTTTTTAGGGGTGACAAGAAAAAATACCTCTGATGAAGAAAATATGAATTTATTTTTCTCCTCCAAGTATCACTGCTACTTCCCCAAGTAATCAAACAAATCAACAGCAAAAAACCCAGCTGATTTTCTTTCTTTTCTGTCTTTTTTAATCTCTACAATTATTCCATTTTATGACAGTGTGTTATCACTGTTCCTTCTAAAACTTTATAGACTCTTTGAAGTAATCAATATGAGTTGAGGAGTCACATGCATAGCCACTTAAACCTGTGAATTATGATGGGAGAAATTTCTATTAAACTTTATGGTGGGTAGATAAAGGCTTGTAAGATTTTCAATTAACCTGAAGGATTAAAGCATTACAGCTATTTTTCCTGCTTTGTGAGAGTGAAGAAATGGTAACCTGTTCATTACATATAGGTAGTATTTAAGCAGGAAAATCATTCTGTTTTCTTAATACTTTGGGAATGAAATTAATAATTACTTACGGGGTTTTGATAGACTCCCAGATAAAGGCAAGAACAATAGTTAACCAGCAGCAGCTGCATGAAAGATACTGGAATAAATAGATGTAAGTATCATGACACTGGAAAATAGATGTACCAAAATAATACTTAGTCTGGTTGATTGTGCATGTAGTATGCATAACAGGTTAATCTGAGGCAAAAAGCCCAGAAGGATTAAAAATTTGCATGCTGTAGGACGATGGGGCAGGAACAGCCCCATGGTTTTGTTCCATTTTTTTGGTATGTTTGTTGTTTTGTTTTGTTTTGTTTTTTTCTTTTCTCTTAATATATTGTAAGTGAGAAAGAAGCTTCTCCAGGAAATGATTCAGAGCAGGTGCCCCAAGTGAAAAGAAATCTTCTTCCCAGTTGATAGAAGGAAAACTTTGGTTCTTCCGGACTCTGAGTGTTCTGCTCTGATCTGCTGAAGCCGTTAAGGAGACATTTGGGTTAAAGTATTACAAAGACATTGAGAAGTATAAATGCTTGACTGGGTTGGTGTCAGGTCACAGAATGACTTACAGGTGGTGTACTAGAGACTACAGGAAGATTAGAGGAGTGGGCAATACTGATTGTAAATACATAAGGAAAGGCTGTGGCCAAAGAAGGTAAGGTGTTTATAAACAGAAGAAGGATGTTATTATGTAGGAGAGTGTGCTCGCTTATGCCTATGGCTGTGTATGAGTTTGTTGTACTGGGATAGAAGAAAACAGAATATGGAGCATAACTCCATTGGATTAAAAGGTTGAAAAGAAATAATGACATGAGAGAACAGTATAAAACTTAATCCTATTTTTTTTTAATATTGGCAAAATGCTCTGGGGGATACAAAAATGAAAACCAGAGTTAAATAGGACGTTGAAGATGTGTAATAAATATATAAGGCTCATGGAGTAGGTTAGCAAGAATGTAAGCCAGAAATTGTTTAATATTATTCTACGGATTCTGAGAGGAGCAACAGAAGACTTTCTCTCATTTGCAAATGGTATTGTCTCTGTCCCTTCCTCTTCACACCTCGCTGCACTGTTTGATAACACCCTCTAGATGGTGATGAGGGATCCCAGCACATTTGAGTTTCTCCTGACTCCAGAAGTTAGGATGGATACATGGTGTGGGTTTGTTTTTTTTTTTAAAAAAAAGTTATTTTGGACAAAGTGTTGGCATAATTGTAGGTGGTGTTTGAGCTAGTGTAGATTTAAATACTTAGATGATGAAATCAAATACAGTCATGAAGAAAATGTTCTGTTATCCTTTGCTTAAAACATTGCATAGATACTGTAGCCTGTTATTTCATAAGAAGTTATGAGCATACAGCAGAGTATTTCTAGGGAACCCATTTCTGGCAGGGATTATGTAAGTTTTGCCTTGGCTTTTCTTTGGGTTGCATGCCTGTGTTACTCAACAGCAGGACACTGTTTTAGAGCTCTGCAGTTTCCTTTTCTTAGCATAGCTAAGAGCCACTATCTCTGCTTTCTGGTAAAAATGAAATAAATGCAGTCTTTACACCAGAGAGTGTTGGGATTTCTTTGATTTGCAAGTAGTTGCAGCTGCTCTGTTTGGAAAAACTAAACAACCCATCACCCCCACATACCTGCTAGAAGAAATAGAGTGCCATTGCAAGAGTATTTTTGGCTTGTCATATGTAAGACTGGAAGTCAGCATGTTACTGTTTGTTTGGGTGGGTTTTTTCCTTTTTTCTATGTTTTATTTGAAAACAGAAATCTTATGTTATTTTTAAAAATACTGAAAGAATTGATTAGTCATCCTTCCTCTTGAAAATATCAAGGTAGTTTAAAACATTCTGCTGGATGAAAAGCAAAAGGCATTACCTTTTTAATCATTTTTGTATGCTGGGACATGTTGCTTTGCTTTCTGTGGAGTAAATCAAATACAGTATTGTTACAAAGGCTTAATGTTAGGCAGGTATTAGAGGAAATAGTGTCAACCAAAACAGATGGAAACCTGATTATTGCATCATTATTCCAGTATTTTCGTAGGACGGTGCAGTGATGCTGCAATCCCTTCATCTCTGTGACCCTTCCTTGGGCTTCGCTGGGAAGCCCAGAGCTGGACAGAGCACTCCAGGTGTGGCCTTACTAGTACTGAGCAGAGGGGAAGGATCACCTCCCTGCCCTGCTGGCAGTGATCTTCCTAGTGCTGCCCAGGTTGCTGTTGGCCTTTTGTCACATGTGAATGGCTCACAGTCAGCTTGTTATCCATCTGGACCATCAGGTCCTTTTCTACAAAATCACTTCCCTGCTAGGCCCCAGCATACACCAGTGCTAGAGGCTGTTACTCCCCAGGAGCAGGATTCTGCTCTGCATTGAACTTGATGAGGTTCCTGTAAGCCCATTTTTCCAGTCTGTAGTGATCCCTCTGACTGGCAGCATGTTTGTCTGGTTTATCAGCAATGCTTCCCAGTTTTGTATCTTCTGTCTAGGTCTAGGGCATGAATGGACATGTTAAAACAGTATTGGACCTCATATTGACCCCTGGGGTACACTGCTAGTGACCAGCCTCCAGATGGACTGTTTGCAAGTGATAACAGTCTTCTGAGGCTGACACTTCAGTCAGTGCTCATTCCACCTCACTGTTCACTTATCTAGTCTGTACTTTGCAGTTTGTTGATGAAGATGTCACGGGAGACACTGCCAAAAGCCCTACTAAAGTCAGGACTAACATGCCCACTGCTCTCTTCTCATCTGCCAAGCCAAAAATCTCTTTGTAGAAGGCTAGCAGGTGCATTAGACATGGCTTCCCCTTCACAAATCCATGCTGAAGACTCCTAATCAGCTCCACATATTTTGGAAGTTATTTCCAGGATTATTTGCTCCAACACTTCCCCAGGGATCAGGTGAGCCTGACTGGCTTGTAGTTCCCCAGATCCTCCTTCTTGACCTTCCTGAAGATAGGACTGACATGTTTTCTCCCATCTCTCTTTTCTGCTAAACTTATATAGGGAAGACCTTTAGACTGCAGTTGTTTTTTCTTGATGTAACCTGCTTGTTATTTTTGTAATAACACTTTTAATTTAGACACTGCAGATAAAATAATACTGTTCACTGATTTCAACTTTATTATATGTTGATCAAATCTTCATTTTAGATTTTGAAGCAGGTTAAATTTGTACCAAATATAAATAAGGTCATATGCTAAAAGTAGAATAATATATTTTGTTAATTTTTTTCCTCACTTCCACTTCATTAGCTGAAACCAGCCCAGGTTAATTGAGAGTGGGAACTCTATTCCAGACTACCATCTTTAGAGAGTAATCAGTTTTCCTGAGAGCATCGCTTGGAGATTGTTAGGGAGGACACTTGTAAAGGCCTTCCTTTGATGCACACAAGAAATCATTTATGCGAGCTAGCAGCTCCCTAATACCCATTAGTCTGAAGCTTCATTCTGGTCGTGGGAGGGAGAGCTTGAAGTTTGGTGGGAGCAAACCAGGACATCAGTCAAGCTGAATTGATTTAAATAATAATTAAAAGTGGATTCTTTAAAGGAGTAGAGAAGGTTTTGCACATTATATGTTTTTTTCCTTGAAAAGGCTTTGTTCTTACCAGCTGGCAAAAAGTGAAATAAATTGTTTGGTAAATAGTGTTAGTTCCTTATG
>NW_026991027.1:0-27500 GCF_036250125.1 Pseudopipra pipra
CAAGGTCAACTCCCCCCGCATTCCATCTGGCCGTCCCGGTCCAGCTCCGGGACGCTCTGAGCTTCTCAGCTCCTCTCTCTCTCCGGTGTTGCATGTCTAAAACTCTTCTCCTAAATAGGAGTCCATCTACTCCTCCTTTCTCGGAGGTCTCAAAGGAGTTTGAGGGGTTGGTACAGTCTTACCCCAAACTCTGTCTCTCAGCTGCTGGTTCTCTCTCTCTCCCGGCTCTCCTTCCAGGAGTCTTTTCTCTGGTGCTGCATGTTTCTGTTGCTCCTTCAGTTCAGGTCTTATCTTCTGGCTCTCTGCCACCTTTTCTCTGGTCAGTCCCGGCTGCTGCTCTGCGCCCATGGAGACAAACATCTCCTGGCATAACTACAGGCACCTAGCCCAGCTTTATGCTCTTCCAGGTCCCTGCAGCCCCCCAGCCGGGGCTGGGAGGGGGCCAGAGGCCCCAAGGGGCACAGAGCCCCTACCTTGTGGCTCACAACATGGCCACCACTCTTCAACAACCATCAAACTACAACTCTTCTCTTCCGGTCTGGTTGTGATATGTTTACATTTCTGCAGGAGCGCCCATTGGGCAGAACTTCAAAACTTCCAAGGGTTTCCACCCCTTGGGGTCTACCACTTCTCTTAGCCTCTGGGGGAAAACAAGGTCCAAACCACGACACCCCAGATTTTCCAAAGCAAAATAAAAACCTGACAATAAACTAAGATGAGTGATTGTAAGGAGCTTGAGAAACACTGCTTAAATATACCATCTGAGGTAGAAATCCACAAAATTGAGTGAATATGTGCCTGTGTACATGCAGACAATCACCCCCAAAAATATACCACAAAGTTGTTATACGCACCATCTTCTATATTAATCATGACCATAGAACACAGTGAGAAATTGATTGGTGGGTCCATTTAATCTAGAAAAATGGACATACTTAAGCTAGTGAGGTCTCCTTCCACATAATTTGCATTTGATTGTTATTTTAGCCTTTTTCGATTTGAAAATGTAAATAAGTATCCATGACAAGTTTGAACCGGCTGAATCTAATAGCTGTCGTCATTCATTTCAAACACCATCCTGTCCAATACAAAATATATCTAAAATATACAGTATTTCACATATCAAACAACAGGATTTGTACAAAATTCAATGTTTCAGTGGCCTAAATGCAGAGGTAAAAGGATCACCTTCACAACACGAAAAGCCAAGAGAGCAAAGTCCTGACAAAAAGTGCTAATTTTAAATCCCAATATCTGTCATGAAGGACATGAGGACAGGAACTTCTGGCCCCACTATCCTCTCAGTAATGAGAATATTAGCTGATATTAACTATTCAGCACGTCATGATGACAGAGAGTAGCACTTGGATCTTACGCAGGCTGAGCTTTATAGTCAACCTCTATCTAAAAACATATTGGCAGTCACTGGAGATCAATGTTGCAAAACCACAAAATACAACCTACATGGGCAACTATTTTCTTGACAGTCTTCTTTCCATTTTAGCCTATAGACCCACACAGGGTATACAAAGCAATTTTATCTCACGCTCACAGAGATATAGATCACTGTGGCAAAGGGTACCTTGCAGTAAAAAGGTTATGCTCTACTTGTCAGTCATAGCTATTATTAACTGTGTTTCAGACAAATGCACATGCTGTTGTGATACACCTTGGATATGCCTGCATGGGGATCCTCAGGCTGGCTCTGAATGAGTTAGGTTCAGAACTGGAAGCAATGCAGTTGTAGTACCTGGACTAATCATTCTTCTCTCTTAGGGCTACTCACAACCATATTCATTGGGCAGCCAAGACAACTCTGATGCAGGTGTATTGTTTCCATGAGCTATATTGAAGTGCAGATGAACTAGTTCACTTAGAGATAGCTTTATTGCTGGTAAAGTGTTGTGTTGGATGGAGAAAGAGACACTTATTACAAAAAATAGCCATTTGAATAACCCAGTAATGCTGACCTAACCCATCTGGATGTGCTCAACCAAACCAAATAATGACTTTTAAATTGCCTGAACCAGAGCGGTGAAACATTGCATACAGCTCGAAAAGCTTTCAAACAGTAATGATCAATTTATTGTGCTAGATTTTAGACAATTTAATAATAACAAAGAGCCTCACTTATGGTGTACAAGAGACGGGCTTGTTCTCCTGACCTATTCCCACATCCTGACAAAACCAAAAGCACATAATTACTGTACCTTTGCATAAGGCATAAGGGTAGACTAGTTGTTTAAGCAAGAACAAGAAGAAAGAATGATTTTTTTCTGTAGGGTTTTTTTTGTGAGCCTCCTGGTTCACATATGACTTTTAGAAAGTAAATACACACCTTCAACTGTGGAAGCTGGCTAAGGTCTGAATTATTTCAGTTAAAGGAGATTTATGCATTTAAGCATATAACATGCATTCATTTATGTATTTGCCAGCCTATCTGTTTGCATGTCTATGTATACGTTGGCTGTGCAGAATCTTAACATTAAAGAAAGCTGGGTCTGTTATGTGAAAAAGACATCACGCTCCCAAAGTATCACTCGCTACCTGAATATCACGTGCAGTATGGGCCACACTAAGGGCAAAGAGCCTCATCTACTTGTCAAAATAGCCATAACACACTCTTCACATTAAGCAGGATAATCTACTGTCAGTTAAAATAAATTAGTGAATCATTTTCTTTCCTTGCCATAAATACAACCATTGGGAAAAATTATTCCATGGCAGCTCAATAGCTTGCAATGTTTTTTTGATAATGTTTCCCTTCCTGGAATAAGAAACACAGACCTTTGACTTTGCTTTAATCCTTTGAGTAATGGAATTCAGCCTGGTGAACAAGTTTTGTTTTGCTTTTCTTTAATATTATACTCAGCATGTCCATTAAACAAGAAACAGGCATAGTTTGCATTCATGAGAAACACATGAAAAGTAAGTTGACATTCTTTTAAATATACACAGAGTAAATTGATTCTTCTATTGGTAATGCAACTTTCCTTTCAGTTGTATTTTTCGTATCATAAAGATAAATTGACATAATGTTTTATCTTCCATACTTTCTCCTTTGACTGCAAGTACAGAATATAGACAGTATTTTTAATAAAATGCTACTATTCTATATGGAAAATTTGTGACTTTTTCATACTTTAGGATGCTTAGGAATTGGACTATTGATTTTAAAATACTATTTTTCTTGTGCTAATAATTTTTTAAAAATACAATAAATAAATAATGTCCAACTCTTCAGCTACTTTAATTTGAAACATAAACAGCACAATCTCTTCCCATCTTTTAAAACAGAGCTGAGGCTGATGCTTTATTTTCCTCTTTCTAAACACATTAATGGAGAAATACAGATGCAGATAAATAATAAATGGTAGCCACTGCTAAATAATAAACTAAGCAACGAATTCCATTATAGAGTTTCTGCGTCTCACAAATCAGATCTTGAGTTCTGTGTTGCAAACATGTATGACTACAAGAGACCTAAGTGCAACTGGGAAGACTACTCACAAGTTTTCACATCTTAGAGTGTTTCAAGACTGAATCCTATAGACTACAGTAAAGCATTATCATCTGGGCTTAAAAGTCAGAGTTACTGCCATTCTAGCACACTATCTTGTACCTCCTATGATTAGCTTTATAGCCTTTTGAGGAGATAAAGCTGCTGTTCCACTACAAAGAAAAGTTTCAGAGACACCGGGTGGAATTATTCCAGTTCTAATTAACCTGTCTAAATACTAATTTACATGGTGGAAGTTGTATTTAATCATTTAGATTTGCAAATTATGGCTGTGAAAGAGATCCAGAGAGCCCATTTAGGTGCTCAGAAGAGTGAGCTACATATTTTCAGAAAGTCTGTTCAGAAAGCCAGACATCTCCATCTGTAGCCAGCCGGTCCTTCAGCATCTATATTATTCATCACCTATGTTTTGAATCACAGACATTCCCTATGCACAGGTTTTCAAAGAAGAAACAGTGTAGATATGTTAGATACCACTAATACAGTGGTATCTAAATGCTACATGCTTCCCTAAATAATCCTACTCTCTGTGCATTTTCAAGCCTTCCTAAAATACACCAAAAGCAATAAGCTCAGCAGTAGACAGTGCCTTACTAGGTATTGTTCTGGTCATTACAGTAATTTTTCAGGGTAGGGGAGATCTGTATTCCATTCCATGTTTCACATTACGTAGATTCTGGTCACCAGAAACAACCATGGGCGTCAGAACACAACAGTAGGAACCTTCTTTTCCTGCCTCCATGACAGAGTGACATAGTTTCTTATTTGTTCTTCTGACACAGTCCCCACAGGATCAATGTGTTGTTGTCCCCCCTCCCCCCAAACAATTGGTTAGGAAGCTCTTCTGGGAACTGGAAGGTATACATATGTTAGGAATGTTGTGCAATTTTCTGGATAAATGCTCTAACCACTGATACTTTAGCGAGAAAGAGCTTTGCTCCCTCAAAAGAGCGTGGGTCTCTACAGCTTAAACAGATCTATTCAGCTAACAATAGAAAATAGGTTTTCTACTCCGAGGAACAGGTCAACTGAAAGATGGGGATGAGTAACACCACTAGTTTTCCGTGTCCTTCATGTTCCCTGATGAGATTAACATTTTCCAGCCTAATCACAAAGACCATGGAGGAGACATCTGACCAGCGCCATTTGGAGCACTGAGTTGCTGCAGCATGGAACACACCTGGATTATGCCTCCTGCACTATTCTGCTGGGGCCAGCTGATCACACAGGAGACTCCCAAGGACACTCTCTCTTGCTAAATGCCTACATTTTCTCATAGAGACATCATTACAGCAAGGCTAAACACACCTAAAGTAACAACTCTCCCCTTCACTATTTTTATTTATCTGTTCTTGCTTTTGATATTTTATTAAACTACAGATTTGCAGCAAATAATTATTATATTTTAAATAACAGGATTCAGTCTTGTAGTATGAGTCTTGAAAAGACAGCATAAAAAATTAATATTTCTGGTTATATATAGGAAGGTCCATCTGCTTCACCTGACCTTTGAAGAGTGGTCTAAGGTATAGACTGGTGCATGAGCCACTAGCATTTCTTCATGTGTTGCAGCTTGGAGGAAAGACAGGCTGATCTTGTTGTTCTGAGTGGTCGTAATTTTAAATACTTAGCAAGGCACTTACAGTCCATATGTTAGACCTTTTATCTCACTGTGAACCTAAAGAAAAAGTAGAATAAACATTCTTTTTTTTTTAATAATATTGCATCACTGTAGCAGATCAGAGGAACAGTCTATCAAGACTAATATTTTACCTCTATCCATGATGTAAACTTTTGAAAAAATACACACATTTATATATGTGCATGTGTTTGGTGGCATGAGTGTATTTGTGTTAGTGAAAACTTACTGTCTAAACACATTACATCTATCCAACTGTGTTTAATACTCTGTACTTATCTAAGACTTGCTATCAGTTTTATAGGATTGCAAATCCAGCTGAAGAAGGTAACTGTGTAAAGTAGTAGAATAATCTGAACTGTTCTATTTTTTATGGATTATTTTTATTTAACTTAGCACTGTGTAAGCTGTATAAGATCAATAAAACCCATATTAATGGAGGAAAATCGGGGTAACAAATAGACTTTTCAAAGCAATTGGAAGTCACCTTTCTCATGGGCTCCAATTTAGGCTTAATGGTATTTGGTATCTTTAACAACTATGGGTAATGAAACTGCTGCTAATAAAATCTGGTAATGATAAAAAATCATTGACTAGACCATAACAATAAGTCACTAATATGGATCTAAGATGATAAATGTATATTTTCATATAAATGTATATTTGCATAAATAGGAAGTAAAATTATTATGGTAATTGTGTTATACACAGCTATTTCTCAAAAAAATGGCTTTGCTAAAGAGAGGGTGCATAGAATATACTCTCTCAGCGCGACATGTTGACAACAAAAGCTGGCACATTCAAAACATGACTAAATTCAGGCTATTTGAACAGGAGTTTGGATCTGGAATAAATCCAAAGAAGAACACTAACAAGTACTAAAAATGAGTCTGTGGATTATTCTATTCAGCTCTGACAGTCACACTTCAGGAAGAGTGTTGAAAAATGGGATGACCTTCAGAAAAGAACAAGACAGATTTTAAGTTCCTCTCTCCTTCAAGGCAGTGAATCTGCTCTCACACTTTTACCTGCACAGACTTGCCATGTTAAGGGAGGTACCACCCACAAACATTTCTCTGGTCTTAAAATGAGCCAGATACTTTTCAAATCCAGCTCTGATATTTTGTTCTATAACTTCCCGTGGCTATGAATTCCACACACTGAGAATAGATATGTCCATAAATAACCTTAATAACCACTGTTGAAAATTAGGTGTTTAGGGAGTTTTCAAAATATGATTCTTTTACATGACATATGGTAGGAGCTCTTTTGTGTGCAGGGAATTCTGATAAACTTTAAAACTTGCAACAGAAAGTTTTACAAACTATAATAGTCACAGTGCATATACCTAGCTTCTTCTAAAATGCAATGAGCAAAAGTATCTGTCTCCTGTATGAAAAGGTCATTAGATATTTTTGTTATGTGGTATCTGATAACAGTACCACAGATACCAATTTGTAATATTTTATAATACTAGTATGGGTAGTCCACACAATTATAAACATATAAGAAGAAGTTACTGTACACAAAAATTAAGACAGTTTTCAAGTTATAATAATTTGCCCTTAATAAAAAAAAATACGCTGATAAAAGCAAATATTGGGAGCATAGCAATTTTATTTAAATAAAAATAGTTGTCTAGTTAAATGTTGACAGCTCATCTAATGTAACTTTAAATACTAAATTGGAATTTTACAAAGAATGAGCAGTAAAGGATGCAAAGGTAAAACATAACATGATGAAGGAATAAAGTTTAGCCACAATATAATTTTCTTAGGCCAATAACCTCTATTAATTTACATGGCAGATACTGTGTAATTTTTACTGCTTAATACATTCAGTGAGTCCATACCACTAAAAAGGTAATTTCCAGAAGCTTCAAATATAGAACAGGATAGGGGAAAAAAAAGTGACACCTCTGCCTCAGGGAAGACACAACACACTATAAACTACAAGATATAGAACACGTGAAATAAAAATAATTACAATGTTGCCGTAGGAGTTAGGTGATGAAAAAAATCTCCCGGAGCAGTTAATTAGGGGTGAGATAAGAAAGGGTTTATTTTGCCAAGGCAAAGATGTTACAAGACGCCCGCAGGCCGTGCCTGAGATGTTACATTTTATAATACCATCCATCCAATCCCAGATGTGTCCACCCTGTGGCCTTTACTCTGGACCGCCCCGGGTCCACCCCCTGAAAATGGGTCTGGGGTGCATTTCGGGACCCTCTGTTCATCCCCATCTTCATCAGAGCACAAAGGGTACATAGTCACCCAGTTTTTGACCGTGTTCTGTGGTTTAGGCCAATATACAAGCATTCTCCAAACAATCTGGGCCTTGCCTTGACAAAAGATTAAACATTTCTGCTGTATTCAAGGGTAGGAGTGATATAGGGAGCATAGAATGGGGTAAGAGGGCTAAGGAATGTGTAAACAAGGGTGCTAGAGGGAAAGGGACAAGGGACAAAGGAGGGAGGGTTGCTGCTTTTAAAATCTACTTATAAAACTTATAAGGCTTACCAATATTAGAAAAATAAAAAAAAAAATTAGGGGCTTAAGGCATCAAAAAATATTCAAATTTTATTTCACACAAAAGCAAAACTCATGGCTTCCTTCTGTACCTTCAGGACCTTGAGAGAAGGTAAACAACTCTGTAAGTTTTGGCAATTTACTTCATATATTCTACAGTCAGTCATCAGAAAGTCTTCGGATAATCTCTTTAATTCAGCGATGCAAAAACTTTGTTGCAGAGCAGCGCTTGCTCTGCCGGTGGTGTCATGCTGTGCAGCAGTGTCAGTCCTTGCATGTCATCTGCCCAAGTCCTCAGCTGCCCACACAGTGCTGAATCTATGGTCTCTCTTAGGCTGGACAGTTAAAAGGTAGCAACATTGACAATAATGTTCCAAAACTAGGGGTCCTGGGTTTGGACCTTTCTGATATTGGCATAAGGAAACATATTCTTCAGCCAACAAATTTAAACAGAAAGGCAGATGTGAAGTATTTACAGAATTTACATGGAACTCTGTAATACCATGCTTTCACTGGTTTTATTTATGCAAAAGTACTTGTCACCAGCTTTCTTGAAGACCAATCTAATTCAAGATTACAAGACTTGATAGTTTAGGACAGACAAACTATACATTTCATCTCTTTTTCTCTGTGTCCTGAATAGTGGTTCTCAGTGCTGCTAAGTGAAAAAAGGCATCTTTGGAGAAAGAATAAATATAAAAGATCGTTGTAAAGAGGACAGCTGAATATCTAGAATTGCTACTAACAAGTAGGTTACAAAAATATTGTCTAAAGTAATTTCATTTCATTCAGAAATGGGAGAAAACTCAGAAAACACAGGGCATTTTGATCTGTTCAACGCTTGTCATGGAGGAAATGACAGCAGTACCACGTGAGTTAAATGTGCTTTTTATCGGAATTGTATTTACTTTCCTTTGTGTGGGTTTTTTCCTTTCTCACTTAGGAAACATCTAAAAGACCAAAGCTGTTCAAGTTTAATACCAGAACACCTGTTTGTCGTAGAAATGCTGACAGACTTCTACCAATTGCAAAGAAGCAGCCATAACTTTGTGAGTATAAAACTTAGCCATGAACACAAACCCTTCACCATCAGGCTCACTGTTCTCAGCAGAGTTTCTCAATCACACGGCTACGATCAATTAGAACTAGTTGTCCCATATTTCCATCTCCTGTGGTTTGCAGCACTTCAGGGTGTGATTCTGCCCTTATGGATGGGATGTACTGTGGCCCATATGTTTGCACTTAAAAAAAGAACAGAATAGAATAGAGTAGAATAGAATATTTTGGTTGGAAGGGACCTATAAAATCATCTAGTCCAAAGTCCCAATGTCTACTACATTTACTAAATTTGAATATGCTTAGAGCATCTATAAAGCATAATTTATTAATATAACTATAAAATGTAGTATTAAAATATGTACACTCATTCAGAAATACACATCAGATGTCCTTTTAATGCATATATATTTCTCTGAAGGGTAATTCACAAGTTCTGGCCCTGTTTTAGCCTTCATTTGCAAACACCATTAATACTCTCACAGGAGACTTACTTTTTTCCTAAAAGCCAATCAAGTCATCTAAGCAGCTTGATCTTGACTACTGTGAAAGCTAAGCATCTCTGTGCCTCCACAGTACTTCAAAAAGAAACATAGAAATTTCAGTTTCTGCAGCATATAATCCATGGTATGACCTTTGGAAAATTCTAGAATATAGATCTGGAATGAGTCAAAAGCCTACACTGATCCCTGTTTTACTCTTACCTACCTAACATCTGAAGTAAGTTCACCGCTAATTTCAGACTATTCAGGACATATGAGCCTTTAATTACCTGTTGTGGCAGAGTTCACCACTGCCCCTACTTAAGCCATAAACACCAGTGGTGGTTGTGATGAAGTAACTGCATCCTGCTTACTCTGGAATTTGGGTGACAGACGACAACAATGGCTGTATGTAACAGTGACCCTGATGTCTTGCTGGCAAGCAAATTAAACTATAAGTCAAGTAACTTTGAAATCTTAGCTAAGTGCTATAAAGGATTGATCATGTGTTTATGACCCTACCATCATATGTATATAATACTATAAATCATTGACAAAGTCTGGGACTAGGAGTGGATCCAGCTACACTTAAACTCCTCTCTGAGGTGGGGTTTAGGACAAAAGGGGGTTCTTTCTAAACCTCTTGAGTCTACAGGAGGCTCTCCTTGGCAGTTTTGTTTGACCCTGTCCTCTATGCAGGAAATTATCAAGTGTACTTTGCCATCAAATCTTGTCAAACCGCCGTCACATTTACTATCAAACTTCGTTATATCAATAAAATATATTGTTGCTTCTCTCTTACAAGTGAAGTGCCTGGCTCCATCCACGACATCTGTATTAAAGGGGAAGGTTCTGATATATAATTATCAGCAAAAGGTGATAAAGCACATGTGTAACAGACAAAGTGCTATACAGCACCTTTTTGTACTGCTAAACACTGTCATGTATTTCTTCAGCTTGTGTCACACTTAGCAATGATACTGGCTTTTACCTCAAACTTAGTGACTGCTGTTTTTTGGATTTGTTATACTAATTCACTTCAATGAAAGCATCAATGAGCTAATAATTGATTAGTGACTGGTATTAGTCCTTCGTTCTTATTCTGGAATGATTTACTATATTCAAAAGGGAAGTAGATTGATTCATTGAAATGATTACATCTAGTATCTTGCACCAAATGTCTCAGGGAATTACGACTAAGGACAGGCATCTTTATTTTGTCTGTGATAATTTGAAAGTCACTGAGGTTGTTTTTGGTTTGGAATTGAGTGCTATGAAGTTTTTCTTTTATGTATTCCTTGATTTCACCTGTGGGAACAGATAGGATGATGGAAAGTAAAATTTATAATGAAAAATAGGGTGAAATCAGAGCAGACTAGGCAGAATGAAAAATAAGCTAAAAGAGTCTCTGTATGGAAGCAGAGAAATGAGAGAATGAAAAAAAAATAGCAGTAGAGATGTCAACTTGAAGCCTGTAAACAAGAAGGAAAGGAATACTGATATCCAGCAACTGAGTTATACCAAAGACTTTCTAGGATGGGTAGCTCATTCTCACAAAAAGTCATAGTTCATGTATTTCATGTAGTTGCTGCATCCTAGTAACATTTACTACAGAACTAAGCCTTTGAAAGTTAGGGTCCCAGTCTTCTGACAAAGATTACTGCCAAGCTTTGATCAAAACATTTCATTTTTCTATCTCTTAATTCTTCATTTATGAATAAGAATTAAAACATTTTTCCTGCTTAGTGATGTTGTTAATTTCATATATTATTGCTATAGTGTTGACCATTTTGGGAGATCTCTGGAATGCCTGTTGCTATGTTTTACAAACAGTGTCCTTCAGGACTTACAATACATTCTCTGCAAGACTCTGAAAAATGAAACATAAAATTTATAATAGATGGACAGTTTCAGTTTTCCAAATCAACAGTCATCCCTTTGATAAGAAAATGATGACTGATAAATGTGTTTGGCTAGGTAGACACAAATTATTGATATGCAACTATGAATAAGATAGTTGTGTCTAATATCATTAAGAACATCTCCACAGAAAAATTTAAAAGCCTTGGCACACTTTCATATTTGATTTCAGACAGAGGAATTCTTATTATTGTTGATATCCAACACTTTTATTATTTTGTATACCGTTCCTATGTGATACACATATAGTGTTCTTATGATTTTGTTGTTTTCTATTGTGGTTAATTATGCATTTCAACCATTAATTTGAAAAAAGCTAAGCGTAAATTTAACTTCAAGCAGGTGAGCAGTTTCACAAGCTTCCCAAGATCAATGTTTATAACTGGGACAGGAATATCACCCAGATTTTGTTTACATTTCCCTCCAAATCCAAGGTTTATCCTTTGTAACAGTAAGTACAGACTTTTGAATCTTACACAAGATTTACAGGCATTTCACAAACATCCTAAAAACAATGTAAAGTAAAATACAGAGACCTATTTTAAAAAAAAAGCCATAAAAGTGATCCTGCAGACTTAAGAATACTGCCTGAGGAGCAAAATTCAGCTACAGTATTCTAATAAAAGCAAGTACAAGATGGAAAGCAAATTATATCTGGATAAAAACAGTTACTTGGAGAAGAAGAAATTCTGCAAGCATGTTTAATAATAACAAAGGATTCAAAGGAACCTATTTATAAAATAGGAGGATTGCATTATGACAAAGATTTTGCTGACTACATCAGAGAAGCATGGAATATGCTTTGATGATTCAGAAATTATTCTTTCTTTTCCACTTTACCCACCCTATTCTGATCCATATAAAAGGTCATTCAGTAAAAAAAGAGCCAAATTAAAGATGATGATGTAAGCAAGGACTGCAGAAATAATATCTATGAGTAGAAATAATGGACAAAAAGGTCAAAGGAAACCTTACACTGTGGCAGGTCTGCAGAATTATTTGCTATCCTTAATCATACCCCTATAAACTTCAAAATGGTGTCTGAAGGAGCCAACCAGTGTCAACCACAGCAATTCCTGCTTAATGGACTTAGTAGAAGTCAACAAATAGTATTCTGCTTGTAGTTGTGAAAAAAGTAAGTTGCCTGGAGGAAAATTAAAGTAACTCCACTTTCCAATACCTTCTGAACTGTAGCATGCTACTAACAATTTACTTGCACACAGAATTAGTTGCACGTCTGTTCCAAGTATAATTCCAAAATATTTCTTCAATTAGCCTATAAACTCTGTATACAATTAAGCTTTAATCATAAGTTTAACATTTCCTAATAACCTATTTGTAATCTTTAGATGTATTCTTGAGAAAGTCCTGAAAAGGTAAATTCTGAGCAACAATTAGATATTTTTCTTACATTTGCCCCAGCGATGGAGAGTAAGATCTACAATAGCACCTGCATCACCAATAGGCACTATCTACTCTTACCAGTCTGCAGTCCTCTCCAACACAAGGTGGATTCCTTGCAGGGGGCTCACATGCATGTTTGAATTTTAAATGTGTGAGCTTAGGAAGATGAAAGAAGACAGAGTGTGGTACTTTGACATTCACATTTGATTGTCAGGATAGTCAATGTGTATTGCTGCTTGCTTCATTTTGTTCTGATGACATGTTTTCATTTCAAGATATACTTCTAAGAGTTGATGTGAGGCTGTTTGAGAAGGAAGGAGCGCAGCTCCATTTCACCATTGAATGGCTTTGCTGCACAGATAGGAAGATGTATTCCTCTTCTTTAACTACTGGGATTACAGGTGCATCTTTACCAGAGTTACTCCTACAAAACCACTGAAGAGTCTTTTGGTCTGAGCAACCATCTGACCTGAAAGATCAGAATAGAATAGAATAGATTAGATTTTCACTTGGAAGAGACCTAAAATTATCATAGAGTCCAAAACCCTGACCACTTCAGGGCTGACCAAACTGCAGGATTATTTCCAAGCAGAGAAGCATTGCTTACTCACTCTACATACCTACCTCTTTTCCTCTATGCCTTATGTCCTGGACAGTGTAGAATAATCACTGCCATGAGTTTCCTTGTTCTAGGTTCCTGGCCAGACCCTGTTCCTCCCAGGGACTGGGGTACAGGAGATTACCTGCTGCTAACCCAGGGTGAGTTCAGGCTTCACCAGTAGACTTAGCATAGATGGTAGTGATACTGGATCATTAACCTTTTCAAAATAGCATTATTGTTTTAGGCAAAGTTTTGAGATCATTAAGTCAGATGTCTGAAAAATCGTATGCAGACTTCCTAATAGTATGTAAATAATTAGTGTGCAAAGAAAGATATGAGAACTGGAGAGGAATCTTGTAGGATATAGAAAGAAGAAGTATAAGGATGAGAGGGAGAATAACAGAAAGATGTAATAGGAAATCAAAAAGGAAAAACATTAGAAAGTCAAGAAAGGAATATGACTAACTCAAAAATTACTAGAGACTCTAAGAATGCTCAGTTTTGGCTGTTCAAACTTTAGGTGTCTAAATGACCTTGGCTTCATGGGAAAGTGTTTACTTATTCTTGAAAACTGCTTTTAACTTACCTCTGGTTAAATAAACAATATAAGGCAGGCAAAATCTCTTGTACCTTTTGAGCTACTCAACCATAAAGTCTTCTCTAAAAGAAGGATTGACAGCATACAGCAAATAATAAGGAAATAGAAAATTATTAGGTATTAAAATATGGAAAAAATAGAACATAGACAGTTCAACAGGTTTTTAAAAGTTGTCTATTTACCTGGATACAAAACAAAGGTGTGAAAGAGGATCAGTAAACCATTTTTGATAATAAGGAAATTATGTTTTCATTTTACCATAGTTTGCTCTTAGCGTCTACAAAACAGCAACTACTCTGTACCATTCTTAAACTACCAGCAACCTAAGTGCTAATCTATCATTTCCAAACAGGGATAACAGATGCAGATCTGTACTTTTGAGTTTATATGGAGTATTAGTTACTTGTAAACAGCAAGTGAATATTTCTATTGATCATCCTTTTCATTTCATTGGCCTTGATTTTTTGTTTTCCGAGACACACATAGGGTGAGCCCAGATGTATTTTCTCTGTGAAGCAGATTGTAGCATTATTTTTCTGGTAAGTAATCCTGTCCTTTGGCAGCCAATAACAGCACTTGCTCCTGTATCTAAATGCTCCTATTAGTAGCCAAAGTCAATATTTAGGACACAGACTGGTGATTGGCTTATTCACAGTCCTTTTTCAGGCCTTCCAATCAGCTTTAGAGACACAGGAGCAGTGCAACTAAAAAATCAAATGAATGGAGAAAAAAGGGACTTGTTCTTATAACAACATTTGCTAGCTGCCTCTTCAGATAAGGAAATGCACAGCACAATGTGTGCGCTGGCCAACCTCCAAATCACACCATGAATTCCTGGACTAGATCCCAGAATTTGAATTTGATCAGGGGATGCCTGGAAAGGACATGTTGCTGGCCTTCCATGAAGAGCAACTATTCTGTTTTGGGCAAGAGGAGATAATGCTCAACCTGAGGAAATGTGCAGGTGGTGGCTCTGGAAAACATTTACAGCTTACCGTAGTGAAACATCAATGGATCTTCTTCCTCATCTGTCAGCTCCAGCTTACCCTACAGTATTTCAAAATACATATACAAGGCAATTTGCTTTCCTTGCACAAATCTAGCAAGCCGCAACATGCCGAGAATGAATGTTGGCATGTCTTCACTGCACTTAGGCATCATCTACAAAGCTTCAACACGCCAGTATGCCACTGCTTGTCAATCTGAAAAAGTCACCAATACTTTTGAACTGCATTAAGGCTCCATCCATTTCTTAAGAAGCCAAATGAACTGAAATGAGATAAAAATTAAGTATTCAGGGATAAAAAAAAAAAATTAGCTGCATTTGGTGCTATGTAGCTGTAATAGAGCAGTTAGGGGAAGAGCAAAGCTTCTTAGCAGCTGTTACAGAAATGGAACAGCCAATTAAAATTCCAGCTGCAGAGGGAGAGAAATGTTCAGTCCGGTGTAATAACAATAATCAGGCACAGAGAACTTTACAGGAAACCTATTACTTTTTGGTCCCAAATAAGCTGATGTTCTTAAAGGTTGGTATGACTGAGCAATCAGCACTCATACTTGAAATTTTAGTCCCCATGTTCTCCTATGTCACTACCTAGCCTAGAGAAAGTTCCTGTGCTGATAACTCTGTGCCAAATGCCACAGGGTTCTCACATTAGAATTACTTGCAATGCTATTGAATACCTCTGTCAAAAGAAAAAAAGAAGATCACTATAAAGCTAAAAAGAATGTTCTACTTTCAACTCAGAAATAAAACAGCTCAGTTAAGGCAGAGATGTAAAGATTCTCAGTGCCCATCACTGATGTGATCTTTCAGCTGGAACTAATCTCATTCTCACTGTTACCCACCTTCTCCTCAATACCTCCTTCACTCTGTATTGCAACAGCTGACATAGCTGTCAGGCTCACCTAAACTGTTGGACCAAGATTCAACTCCAGCCCTTCCCTGACTTTATAAAACAGGACAGGGCAGGCAGTGACTTCCCTTTTCCCCATCTCCCAGACTAGCTGTATTTTCCTTATAAAGAAAATAACATCATTTAGCCAGAGATTTGTCACAATGGACCACATCCGCAGGCCTGGATTTTCAGAGAAGACAAACTACAAGAGAGGATTAGCATTCAAACCTTCATCTTGGTGGTATTTCAGTCACTGAACCTCCATGAAAGAATTTGTAATACACCTCACAATTCTCATCTCAATCTATCATATCAACATTACCTATTTCAATGATGATCTTTATCAAGGAATGCAAACAAATGCAGTGTCAGAAAATGGCATGGGACAGTTTATTGTCTTTTCAGGATTAAATGTTAGTATCTGTTCATAATAGAGTACCTCCTCCCTTTTCTGTCAGCAGTCAACAGTATTAAAAGATTTGTCTGCATTATGCTATGCTAAGAATCCTGTGTATAAATTGGGACCACACTTTGGCCTACTTTTTTAATATCTTTAAAACCTGAGACTGATCATTGTTGATAAAACCTATTCTAGAATCACACAACAGATAGAGGAACAAGAGAAGTTCATTGTTGCTAGTGAGTATTTCTCACCTTTAGGAATGCATGTGATATTTCAGACTCTGTGAATAATGTCACACTAGTCATCTAGTTAACTGCCATAGATGTTGTGGTAAATTTACACTGCTGATGTTTCTGGACTCAAGGGAGGATTTTGCTTTCAGGGGTCTGTGCTTTTGCCTACAATATATAAAGCACCCTGTCAGCCTTTGCTCAAGAGACCATACCATCATCATTTTGATGTTCTTTCTTTCCACATCACTTTCCACATCACCTTGTAAGAGTGGTTTGATGCAGCATTCCCTCCAAAATTCCCCAGCACCGCTAACCATGTTGGTTCTCTTACTAGATTTATTTTTCTACTGATGTAGACTATGATTTCTATATTTACAGTCCCATAAGAACCCACCATTGTAAAATCCTAAATGATGATCTTGTCTGACAATCTTTCAGCTGTTTCAAGAGCTTTCTTTCCAACGTTTTTATTTTTTTCTCTTCCGCCATTCTAACAATAATATTGCTTTCTGCTTCTTTTACTCAGCTAAAAAAATCTCAATGTTTTTTGCGTCTCTTTTTATTTTCTTTCTTTCTCTGAGGGCTTCAGAGGTCTTGATGACCTAAATAAACTTTATAGGATTCATTTAAAATAAAAAATTACATTGATTCTATTTCACACACTTTTACATTAGGGATTAAGAAATTTATAAATCCACACAGTAAATCTACATGCAAAAACACTCATGGATTTAACAAAGATATCAGGCTTAAACAATTTGAACATAGATGGAGAGAAGCTCATTAGCAAAGTTCATAACAAAACAGCAGGTCTCTTTCTACTAACTTTAGAGTTAGGAAGCATACCAAAACCAGCACAAACAGCTTCTTCCTGTTCAGGTTTGACAGGCAGATATTGTTCTTGCCTCTTTCCAGTTTAAGCTAATGAAATGTTGTCACAATAGACAACTAGTCCACAGTAAAGAGCTTCTTAAATGTGGAGATCATGACTGGATCTTAGAATAAAACTAAACTACATTTACTGATATTTTATTTCCATTCATAGCTGATTTTCCACCAAAAATTCAACATGAGACCTTAAGAAAGAAATTAAAGAAAAATTCAATATGATGGGACTTCAAGAGGAGACTGAATTTAACCCAAAGCCAGGCAATTCCTATCACAGGAAAGTGGAGATGTAAACGGGTTGGAGAAGAGACTTAGCATTTCTATTCACAGCAGCATGAGAAAAGGAGCAGTGGCTGCTGTGGGAAAGATTCTTCCTTCCCTAAATCTCCTGGAGTCACCTTGATCCCACCCTGTGTGCACATGACCTCCAAAAGGAAACAAACACATTATCTACTACCATCGAGTTACAGATCAGGGCAAGAAGATTTCACCTTCATACAGGCTAAGGACTAGATCCCTCCAAAGACTCTGGCATATTCAAGTCAGACAGGGTTGAAATGCCTCTACCGTGTACCTTCCTAGTAGGGCTACAGAGCTTCTGGCTGAGATTTGGCTGTTAGTTGTGTGTCTCAGAGAGCTGGTAGGTGGAAAATCCCTGTCATCTTGTGAAAGACTTCACACATATAGCCCTGTATGTGTCCGGTTCCTAAAGGAGAATCTAAAAGTTGTTTGCACACAGAGTGGTAGACAACTTCCAGTCAACTAAATGGAAATTTAAGTGTCCCAACTACCATATATATGCCCAAGTTTAAGTATATGAACCAAGCATCTTCATCCATTTATGAGCCAGATTCAGAATCCTTTATCCAAAGCAAATAATTCCAGCTATACTTCCATAGACAAGGTGAAGTCGTCTTTTGCTTTTATTTCCAGTCATGTGATAAAGATGTCTCTGTTCATCCTACATTGAAAAGTTTAGATTTTAGATCATTTATGCAAGAACTGAGACAAATAAGGTCCAGATCCTTGTCTTGGGATGTTTTGAAAGCCAGCTTTTCCACATATCTTAGGAGAATACAACAGCAAGCAACTTATTGTGTAGCATGGGTAAAGGCACTCTTCAGAACATTTTCAGCAAGTATGTGTGGATTTTCACATGCTTCTCAATTATATTGCAACTAAGAATGCAACAAGTGAGGAGGCTGGAGGATGGCTAAACCCCATTCCAGCTTGAGCATGATTTAGTCTAAGATCTCTAAAATTGTCCTTTAAATGAGAAGGAAGAAGAGTCAAAACCACTATATCCGAGTTTCAGAGACAGAACTAGCTGAGCTGAAGATGTAAACTGAGTTGTAAATTAATCAGTGTGTGAATATAGATCTATGTTTCATGATAGTTAAATTATGTAACTTCTATTAATTTGACTGATATTTTTTTACCTGAAAATTAACTGGATTTGTAGAAGTCAAGGAAATGAACATCATAAATAGTATTCGTACAGGGACTAGGATCAGACCTTTCTTATACATCCTTTTCTTGATGTACTCTACTAGATTTTGATATCTTATTCATACCACATAAAGTGAGATGGTATTCTACAGCTGGTGAATCTGCTAAGGGTCCCACCGCTCATTAGGCAATGCATACTGTTCCCAAGTTGTCTTTCCCAGAAATCAATGGGGAGTTGCACTTAAAAATAGCTTAGTATGGCAAATAAACATGAAGGCCATGAAGATATTGATTCAGTGTAGAGATTTCCTGAGAAAATCTTGGAAAGGGTAGATATAAAATAAATAAATAAAATTATCTTAACAATTTTGTTTCTGCATAAATGGGCAGTGTTCTGGAGACATTGCAGATTCTTTGCTGAAATTAATTGGTTTATAATTTGTCGTAATTTTGGACAAGGACGTGATGCGGCAGAGCCTTGAGCCACATGGGCATGTGTAGATTGTTGTTCTATACCACCCACATCATTGCTGGTGGGCGGAAGCAGGGGATGGTCACTTCTGAGAAGAAGGGGGCATGGCTTGAGATGGAGGCAAAAAGTTGGCACGTGGAGTGTCTGCTGCCATTTTGTCCTTTTCTGGAGGAGCAAGTGGCAAATGGAGTGGTGGGGTAATGCTGGTCCCGACAGGAGGGTTTGTCAACCACCGTGTCTCAGTTTGACAAGACTGGAATATTTTGCTAAAGAGGCTGAGTTATGAGGTAGACCAAACTCCTCTCTCTGAACAATTGTAAATCCAAAATTAAGGGGCTCTAATTGAGGAAGTGTGGAAAAAAAAGAAGAAATAATAACTCTTTATTAAAAGATATACATATATATGTTGGCAAGAACAGTAAAAGAACACAAAAACGGCTAGACAATAGTCCTGTACCCAAAAGTCCCCTTCAAACAAAAGAAAAGGTCTGAACACTTCTCTGTCCTTTAGCGCAGTTCCAATCACGGTTGGCGGGGGTGCTGTTGGATCACTGGAGGTGCAGAGCCTGCAGTTCTCTGTGTTGGCCTGCAGGGGCGCTGTCGGGCTCTGGCGGTCACCGCACGGGAGGGGTCTGGGGGGTCTCGGGTCACGGGAGCAGCCGAAAAGAAAATGGGGACCCTTCCCCCAATGGAAGAAGGGGGAAAGGAAAGCAGTCCACCCCCACGGAACTCACTGTTATTCTCAGATGACGGTGTTTCAAGGCTCCTCCTTTTTTTTTCTCCCAGTGAGCACAAAACTCTCTGATGAAAACACAGTAGGTTCAGGCTGGAGACAAAGACAGCTTGCAAGCAAGCTAAGGCCAGTGGTCAGGGCTGACCAAGACGAGAAAGCCAGAAAGACCAGCCTCTAGGCTTTTTCTCCAAATGCACGCACGCAAACCCCATCTCTGTTCCAGAGAGAAAATACAGCAATCTGTCCTCTCCCTTCTGAGGAGGGCCAGCAATTCCCCCAAAACTCCTCCCCCCCTCCCCCCAGTCTCCGATGGGCATTCGGAAGAAATGCAGCTTGGCCAGCTAGGTCCTTTGTAACACTAATCGCCCTCCTTTCCATTCAAACTCCATCTTTCCTACAGTGGAGGCAGGGGGAAGAAAAATCCCCCCCCTCTGGATTTCTAACCTATAACACATCGTTTATCTTTTTTTTCTGTCTTACGGTGAAAAAACATGTATGTGGAGGGCCTGGAGGCAATTTTATCCTTTGTTTCCAGGGGCCACATGGTGCCAAGTTAGGTCAGTCAGTTGGTGTTTTTTGTATGTAAATCACTCTCTTTCTCTATGCTTTTGCTATTAATATTGTTGCTGTTATTCTTTGTTTTCTTATCTCTTTGCTGTTTCCAGTAAATTGTTTATTTCAACTCAGGATCTTTGCCTTTCATCTCTCTCTCACTGGAGGAGGTGGGGAGAGAAGCGACTTCTGGTTTTGCATTTTAGTGGGAACACTAATATAATTTCTAAACCACAACATAGTTTTATAAAACAAATATTTCTGTGCTATTAATAACTTGCTCATAAGCCTGTTAGAAGAAATGTAGAACTCCAGGCATAGATCAAGCTTAGAGAATATGCCAAAAAGATTAATATTTTGAAGATATTAGAGATGATATCAAGGATTAACTGATTAACTCCATTCTATTTTACTACTTCCAGAATTTCAGATAAATAAAAACATTAACTAAAAGCAATACCAGAATTTTTCAGTCTTTATATATAATTATCATAGCACTGTTTAAGATTACTTAGATCACTAACAATATAAAGACAACAAAAGCAGGCATCTCTTAATCAGTGCTATTAGGGGAATTATAGCTTCCACAAACAAAGGAATTATAGACATACTCACCATGCTTTCTTATTCAATTTTCAAAACTGTTATAAGCCATTTCTGTGCAAAATCACCTATGTATCTGTGGGAAAATGGAAGCTGAAGTCACATTTGGGATACACAGTTTAGCAGAGATACATTCTCTCCTCCACATAGATTTTCCACTCTTGCATTTGGCTCTTTCCCATATCAGAAACACTTACACCAAAGAATCCATTTATTTTGCCTTTGTGAAGGACAAGAGAATAGAATATGACCAAAAAGTATATCTGGAGTATTAAACAAAGTAGACATGTAAAAAATGACTGAAGCCTTTTATCTTTTAGAAAATTACTTTGAATGGGTAGAAATTCTACACTAGTGAAAAGGAAAATGTGGGGTAAATATTCAACAGTCACTTTACTTTGTTCATTCATTACCAATTTAGCAGAGTTGACAACATTTCTTCATGTAATCAAATTTTGATTTGTATTGAAACTGAAAATCAATTTGCTTTCTGATGGACATTAGTTTCAGTAGAGCAAATGTAAAAGCTTCACACCTTTCACTGATGCCTGAATTAGGCCAAATTAAAGGACTTGATATGCTTGATTGAGTGGTTAGATTCCACTTGTCAATATTACTAAAACAAGCCATGTTGAAAATCACAAATTAGTAACACTGAAAGAGCACAGGGAAAATTGCTGAAAGATATTTGGAATAATGGTATTTTGTAATGGTGTGGCAATAGGTATAGCAAATCACGAGAATTGCATGCAATTATACTTCATTTATGTATAGAGCTTTGACTCAAGTTTCTATTAATATCAAAAGGAACACTAGAGGAAAAGCCAGGGTAAAAATAACCCAGTTTCCATATCAAAGTGTTCATATTTGACTAATCAGAACTTCTGCAAATAAACAGCAGTTTCAAATAACTAATCTCCTGACCAAAACTGAAATGCCAGCATAGCATCAGCTAGGCCCTAAAACTGTACGTCACAGTGACTGAGGTGGCAACAGCTCTTTTTAGTCATGTTATTTAATAATTTCTCTCACAAGGAAGTTTTTGGAAATTTAGAGTTTCAGAGCTTAAATTATCTCTGCTGAGATTTTTTCCTTATGTTATATTTCTACTAGGTCTATGTGATTTTTCTAAGTATAAGGCCTAGGAAAAATTTCAGGTGGAGTGACTGCTGCCTTTCTAGTATTTTTATGATCTACTATTCATTATTAATGTGATTCGCATAAAATTATTTGAATGTAAGCACTGTTGATTGCAACTATTTCATACACAAAGTAGGAATGTTCATCATCTGGTTGCTGATTTTGAAGTATTTTTCCTGTTATTTTCCTGTTATTTTCTTTCTTTTTCTTTTTCTTTTTCTTTTTCTTTTTCTTTTTCTTTTTCTTTTTCTTTTTCTTTTTCTTTTTCTTTTTCTTTTTCTTTTTCTTTTTCTTTTTCTTTTTCTTTTTCTTTTTCTTTTTCTTTTTCTTTTTCTTTTTCTTTTTCTTTTTCTTTTTCTTTTTCTTTTTCTTTTTCTTTTTCTTTTTCTTTTTCTTTTTCTTTTTCTTTTTCTTTTTCTTTTTCTTTTTCTTTTTCTTTTTCTTTTTCTTTTTCTTTTTCTTTTTCTTTTTCTTTTTCTTTTTTTTCTTTTTCTTTTTCTTTTTCTTTTTCTTTTTCTTTTTCTTTTTCTTTTTCTTTTCCTTTTTCTTTTTCTTTTTCTTTTTCTTTTTCTTTTTCTTTTTCTTTTTCTTTTTCTTTTTCTTTTTCTTTTTCTTTTTCTTTTTATTTTTATTTTTCTTTTTCTTTTTCTCTTTCTCTTTCTTTTTCTTTTTCTTTTTCTTTTTCTCTTTCTTTTTCTCTTTCTTTTTCTCTTTCTTTTTCTTCTTCTACTTCTACTTCTTTTTAACATGTCCATTTTTTCAGAAGCTTTTCATGGCATCCCAAAGTAATAGTATCAGACCATGGAGGAGTATTTAGTTAGTAAATTATTGTTTCTTTTTTTGAGGATGTATTTCAGTAAACTCTGGAAAGAAACCCAGAATAAAGTGATTGCTATGGTATTAAGATCCATAATAGTCCTATCTGGAAAAAAAAAGTTTTACTTAAATTATTCATAATCATATAGAATCATAGAATATTTTGGGTTGGAAGGGAACTTAAAAGATCATCTAGTTCCAGCCCCCAGGCCTGGCTCAACAAGCTAACCAACCTCTGTTTTCTCAGCTGTTCCTCACAAGACTTGTGCTCCACACCTTTCCTCAGCTCTTTTGCCTTTCTCTGGACATGCTCCAGCACCTCAATGTCTTTCTTGTAGTGAAGGGCCCAGGACTGGACACAGCATTCAAGGTGTGGCCTCATCGGTGAGGAGTACAGGGGGATGATCACTGCCCTGGTCCTGCTGGCCACACTATTTTTGATGCAGGCCAGGATGCCACTGGCCTTCTTGGCCATACTGCTGGCTCACGTTCAGATGGCTGTCAACTAGCACGTCTGGGTGCTTCACTTATTATTTTTGTTTGTGACCTGACACCAGTCTACACATCCTGTGTGAATTCTTTTTAGTTCACAAAATGCAGAGCAGGGCAAAATATTGTTTCATACAGAAAGATTTTCTGACAATAAAAACAGTTCCTCTACTAATCCTCAACTTCTTCTTCCATCCTTGCTCCAAACAGTGTTCCGTCTGAAACTCTAAAGATAAGTTTGGGATGCTTGTTTTGATCTTGTCACCTGAAATATTTTGGTAGAGAAATTCCTAGTGTTAAAATACATTTTTTTTTTTAATTTTACATTAAAAATTCATTAAAGATGTTTGATCCAAGAAAGGCCAAAAATGACTCCTCCAATGATTAGATAATGTTTTTACTACTCAGACTCCAAAATTAAACACCTTGAAAAGCCTCTCAATGGTAGTCTGCTTTTGTTTTGCAATCATTACCATTGTTTAAAGAATTAGTGACCACTCACATACACCATACAGTTTTATTCATCCATTTCAAGAGACATTAATTTAGGTTTGAATGTATACAGAGAACTCCTGCTAGAAATGGTCAACTGCATGGAGAGTTTTTGTCTGGAAAGAACACTTCAGAAAAAAATTGGCTCATTTAATTCAGGAAGAAAAAAATAGAAATCATCAGTCTGTAAAATCATCAGGGTGATGGATGAGAGGGAGAGAGAAGAGCTAATTTAAGCTAAAAAAGATGGCAACAGAACAAATTTGCATGACCTAGTCATAAATAAATTTTCTCTGGATTTTACTCAAAATAATGAAAATTGGAAATTATCTTCCACCTGGATGTTAGAATGAGAAACAGTTGATTTCAGCTATCTGCCCTGTAACAGAGAGAATTCAGTTTTATAGATCTAAATGTCTTTAATTTTTTTCTTTAAGGGTTACTGTTCTTTTCCTAGTAAGGTTGCTTAGCAAAGAATCTGATAAACCCCACAGATCTCTGTAGATCATATCCCTCACCCTTTATGCCCTGTTCATTAAGAACCAATCAGTATTCAGTACGTCGGAGTTCCTTCTTCATCAGATATTGGCTAAACTGCCCTCAGGAAAGCTAGTGAAAATACCCCTCAAAAATATCAGTTTGTGGTGTTTTGGTGGGTTTTTTTTACTTTCTGCCTCCATTCCTCAGAACACATTGTGGATGAGTTTGACATATAATCAGAGACCTCTAGTGTGTGATCTGCTTGCCAGATAACTCATTTAAACCAGTTAGCTTGATCAGGTGCCAGGGTTTTTTTCTCCTGTTTGAAGAAATCTTCTGTTCCTGGCTGCATAGGCACGCCTCTGTGAATACTAAACTGTCAGGAAGGCAGAAGAACAGAGGAGACTTAGGGAGACGCACCTTAAAGCTGAGAAGACTGCCTTTGATTAAGATAAACAACATCCACTGTGTTAGAGAGAATCCAGAAGTCGTTGATAGGTAGATCTTCTGAATTGCCACTAAATGCACTCAGCAGTACATTTGAGGATTGGGCATTAAACCTGGGAAACAGGCCTTGAAGAAAAAGAAAAAAACAACCAAGCTTTGGCCATCAAAGCATATTTGCTTATTTTAAAAAGTACCATAATTCACTAATTGGATTTGCTGTCCTGCAATTTTCACCACTCGAGCAGTCCAATCAATACTGAAATACAAAAAACCCCAGTTCATTCTAGGGGGTTTTCCTAGGTAATTTTTCCTCCGCATACCCAAGTTCTTTCTGTTAAATTCTAATAATTTCTTAGCACTTTGGGAGCAGAGTATTTAATTGTTTTCTCGTGCAGGTAGATCCTAAGGTCAACCTCCATTGTGCATTAATGTCAGATCAATTTTATTGAAATAGAAATAAGTAGAAGTATCTCAACTGCATTATTGTCACAGTTCAGGGTAAACTGTATGTTTTGGTCCATCCCAACATCTCTGTGGACATCCCTTTCAAGCAACAAGCCTGTATGATGCACAATTACATTCCAGTGTACTGTCTCTGGCTAAGATGAGTTAAATTTCCTCATATTACCCCATATAGTGCTGCGCTTTGCTTTTTTAGCTAAAATAGTATTGATAACACATCAGTGTTTTGGTTTTTGCTGAGCAGTGCTTCCACTGCATCAAGGCTTTCCCTTCCCTCCAAAGGCTGGGAGTGGGCAAAAGGTTGAAGGAACACAGCTGGGACAGCTGACCCAAACTGACCAACATATGACGTTGTGCTCTGCAATAAAATCTGAGGGCAAGGAGGCAAATGTGGCTACATTTGTGGTTGAGCTGCTTGTCTTCCCAAGCAACCACTGGTATGGAGGCCCAGAGAATGGCTGACATCTATCTGCCAATGAGATGTAATGGATATTAAACTGCCTTTATCTCATCTCATGAGCTTTTCCAGCTTACTTTTTGCCTCTATTTCATTGGAGAGGAAGAAAGAGCAACAGGCTAGGGGTCTGGCAGACAGCCAAGGTAAACCCACTACACATGATCGACCCTGTTTTCATTGTAACCCACAGTTTACAATGACAGAATTATGTAGGTTGGAAGCACTCTTAGCAATTTCATCCTCCTTGCTTAAAGGAGGTTCCCTTATAGCTGGCTGCTCATGGACTGCTCCAATTGAGTTTTGAATATCTTGAAGGATGAAGATCCCTCAACCTCTCTGGAAACATTGCAGTGTTTGATCACACTTGTGGTGAGGTTTTTTTCCTGATTTTGAACCAGAATTTACCATCATCCGGCTCATTACCCGTCATTCTTCTAAGAATCCAGCTCTTTCTTCCCTGATTTCCTTCTGTTAGAAAGTTGAGGACAGCATTAAGATCCCCCCAGAGCCATCTCTTTCCAGTCTCAACAAGCCCAACTTCCTCAGCCTCTCCTCACAAGGTGAGTGTTCTAGCCCCTGACCAATCTGGCTCCAGTTTATTGATGCTTTTCTTGTACTCAACTAACACCCAAGTTACAATACTTCAAGGGAGACTGCACTTTCTCAGTAAGTCTGACTATGTTCAGGTACCTGCAGTTTTTATGACTCAGATACAGATCATACATGGATACCTAACAGCCTTCTTAAAATGGAAGTGTTAAGCTGTTGTAACAAAGGGACAGTATTTCCTGACAGAGCAGCTGGCATGCTCATCTATCTTAAAATCTTTTGATCTCCTGATGATAATGAAGCTAGTTGTAACTTCTTCTGGTCCCACAAGGTCTTGTGTCTCAGCTGGTTGTTCCAAGATAATTACTCTCCATGGAGCAAGTGCTCATTTTTAGACCTGCAGGAGAGTTCTTTTGATCTCCTTCGTGGCAGGAATTTTCTGTCCTGCTTCAGAATAGTTTCTCAGCTCAGTGTTTTCATAGGCAGTGATATCCAATTCTCTCTTGTTTCCTGCGCTCTGACTTAGCTTGAATCATTCTTTTTGTCTTTAAAAAAAGAATAATCTTCTGATCTACCAAACAAATGCAATCTCGAGAAAATGTATCAATAATCAGCTCAATATACTGAGCATTTTAAATACATAACTTGAGTCAACTTCTTGCTAACCAGGAGCAAGCACAAGGATGGAACAAATGCTTTAAGAAATTTCTCAAATCTCCTTCTGGGTTATAAACTAGGATTAAATATTAGTATTTACTTTTATCTGAATTCCCACAATATCATGCTCCTGGAGCAGAAGACAGTAAGTTAGCTGATTGGTATTAGGTCTTTCATACATGGGAAACATTTCCTAAGCAGCTGAGCACAAATGTAAAGATGCTCTCTCTGTGTCAGTCTGCCTTCCCCAAGAATGCCAGAAGGCAGCTGGGAGCCCTCTTGAGATCCAAAGTTGAAGAAAGCAAATCACAAAACCTCCCAGTTCTGTCTTTTAATGTGAAAGCTCAAAACCTTCCAATAATCTGACCTGAACACTCAGAAATTATTACAGTACTGCTTCAAACAAGGTTTACAATCACTTGTTCTCATGGGAAATTTCAACTTATCAAATATATTCTGGAAATACAGCACAGCAGAGAGAAAACAGTCCAGAAGGTTCCTGAAGTGTGTGGAAGAGCTCTTCCTGACATAA
>NW_026991028.1:0-15000 GCF_036250125.1 Pseudopipra pipra
AGTTTACCTGCAGGTACAAATGGACACATATGCTCCCATTTTTCATCTTGTTTTTTCTTAACATTGATCCAGGTTTGGAAAGATATACAAAAAGTAGTGAAGTTGTTGAGGTTATTTTTGCTGTTCTTCCCTGCCATTTTTCCAGAGCTGAAGAAAGTGGAAGTCACAGAAAAATGTAAGAAGATAGAGCGTGAGACAGAGAAGGGGGGGATTGGCCTTGTTTATTTTGTAAGGCCTGAATCTGAAATGGGGGAAAAGAAATCAGTGGAAGAGAAACAAAAAAATCCATCTGATTCTGGATTTCCTATTTTAAAAATGTATTTAAATTGGATTTAAAAAAAACCATTGAATTCTGGTGACCTGGGATTTCTGTGGATCTTTTGATTTTGTATATCTTCCATATATATGAACTAATGTTTCCGTGGCTCCTCTTTTCTCAGGAAATGGGGTTCCCATGTTGGCTGACTTCCTTTTATACTTAAGACTACCCCACTTTACAAGAAGAATAGTGACAGAACTGGAATTATTCAAGAAGCAGTCATAATTATGATTATCACAAGGGAAGGCCACACAGGGCAGCTACTGTTGCTCTAGAATGGTCCAACTTGACCCCAAATTCCAACTGAGTTTGGCCATACCGAACTGGCAAAGAGGAAAGTCACCATAGCAGAGCAGAGATGGATACTGAAATGGAAAAATACTTGTATTTTAGGGAACATATGAGTCTTTCCACTTCTGCATTTTGGTTTGTTTTGTTGTGTTTTTTTGGTAAAACTTTGGTTTTCCCCATCTGTTTTAATGAAACAGTGCAGAAACCTAACACTGTACACAGGAAAATAGCCTTATACTTACTTGATTTAGAATCATGGCACTAGAAGTACACTTGTAAGTTGTTTAACTGCAAGAACTGTGTGTTAAAATGTTGGCTGCTGTGGGAACCCTGCAGAGAGATCAGTGGGTGGGATCCAATCACGATGTGTTCAACAGTTTTGCTGGTTTGGTTTATTTAGATAAAACTTTAACTGGTACATCTGAATCCATTATTCAAACTCATTATCCATCTACTTTCTTTCAGGGGGTAGAACTGAGCATCTAAATGGTTCTGAGTAGGCTTCTTTATTATTTTAAATTAAATATATTTTAATAATGTCATAATATATCACACCAAGTTGTTGTTGCAGAGAAAATACAGGATTACAAGCTCAGGTCAGAAATCTCCTTGTTTGTTCTTTTCTCTTTTGTGAAGACAGGTTAGGACACTGGGAATATTGTGTTTTCTACCTTCATTTTAATTACTAAATTGATTTTAAATGATATTTTCATAAGTAAAAGCCAAAGTTGAACTCCATAAGCTCTTTTTAAACTTCTAAGTCAGCATGGTGATGTCTTGAACCACACATTTAAAGCAAAAACTGCCCCATACATCTTGTTGAGACATTATTATAAAAACCTAGCAACAGCAATGTTTTATTCATCTTTAAAGCATATAAAAAACATGACAGTCACAGGCCTGTGCAATGTCTATATGTGTTCTATGAAGAAAGACCAGACTTCTGGGATTCAGGGAGCAAGTCAAAATTTTCCTTCTGCATTTTCCTTTAACATTTAAGCACATCTTTTTCTCTCTATTTTGCAGTATAATATTAAGACATTTGTAAATAAAACTCGGAGGATAATTTACTTCCTAAACACCATATTCAACAGATAGATGAAAACAGCTGAAAGTTGTATTAATGTCTTTATTTCCTCTGGAAACTGACCAGTAATACCTAGAGGGGGCTCAATGAATATGGACTAAAATAAAATAAAGCTTGATGTTACTCTTGTTGATCGGATACCAATCTTAGAAATTTTTGAAAAAAATCTTGTCAACAGAAAAGAAAATAAAATAATGACTCTAAGAATTTTCTTTCCCAGTGGTAAACAGGTATTTTTGACTTTTCAGATTTTACAGTCCAGTCCATTTGCTTTGCTGTTACTGAGATTTGCATATTTATGGATCAGGGTGATTTCTGGCACTCCCTAATGAGGAGGTTCCACTGAGATTATGCTGTTTCCAGATTCTCCTCAAATTCCAAAAATTTCACTACTAGTTTCTACCAGTCTCAAGTCTCAGCACTTAACTCCAAATCGGTACCCCTCTGTCTGCTCCTCCTGTAATTCCAGTTCTTCAACATTCTCTTTCCCTTCTCAGCCTTAGGGAGTACCATGCATTTCACAGCAGGACCACACTAAAAAGGGTGAGAAAATAGGGTAGGCAGTCGGGAAAGGCTGAGATTTAGCAAAACTGAATATGTAGCCCTGGGCCTTATTTACTTAACTCCATTTACCCTTTTCTGAATACTCAATTATTAATTTCCTTCTGGACTTTCCTTTTATGATTTTGGTCCCTTGATGTCAGGGTGAATAATTACAGTGAAAGCTGTTCACTGCCTCAGCTTGTTCATGATGCAACATGACTAGAACAGATAACCTGAGAAATTCTAACACTGGAAAGTTGCAAAGAGATGTTCAGAAGCATGTTTCTTAGCTGAAGTATATTTTCACAGAGATCACAAAGAGTGTATTTTTGTTGTAGATCATCAAGTCTAGCAAATTTCAGCTACAAATATTCCTAGATTAAAGATTGTCTGCAAAAAAAAAATCAGTTTCTTGAAGATTTATGGCACAGAAAAATTTAACCCCATCAATTAGAAGAAAATATCCTAAGTAACTCAACCCAAGATTTTAAAAGTAGAAGTGTCCAGCGACCTGAATTAATTTTTCTAATTGATGTCATCTGGAAATATTGTAATTTCTCCCCTCACGAACTGCCAAGAAAATAACCCGCTGTAGTGGATTGACCCTGGCTGGATGCCAGATACTCACTAAAGCCGCTCTCTCACTCCGCTCTGCAATTGGACAGAGGAGAGAAAATATAATGAAGCATTCATAAGCTGAGATAAGGACTGGGAGAGATCACTTAATGATCATCATCAAGGGCAAAACAGACTCAAAATGGAGATATTAATTAAATTTATTTTTAACAGAATCAGAGCAGGAGAATGAGAAGCAAAATAAATCTTAAAAACACCTTCCCCCCACCCCTTCCTCCTTCCAGGTTCTACCTTTTCCCCCATCAGCAGCACAGGGAGACAGGGAATGAGGGTTTCAGTCAGTTGTTTCTGTTGCTGCTCAGAGAGAGGACTCCTTCCCCTGCTCCAGTATAGGGTCCCTCCCACAGGCAACAGTTCTGCACAAACTTCTACCACGTGGGTCACTTCTCCACGGGGTGCAGTCCTTCAGGCACAGGCTGCTCCAGCGTGGGTTCTTCACAGGGCCACAAGTCCTACCAGGAAAAACAGCTCCAGTGTGGGCTCCTCTCCTCATGGGTCAGCAGATCCCTGCCAGGACCCTGCTCCAGCATGTGCCTCCCATGGGATCAGAGCCTCCTTTGGGCGTTCACCTCCTCTGGAATGGGCTCCTCCATGGGCTGCAGTTGAATCCCTGCACTCCTGTGATCCTCCATGGGCTGCTTCACCGTGGTCTGCACCAGGGACTACAGGGGAACCTCAGCTCTGGTGCCTGGAGCACCTTCTCCCCCTCCTTCTCTACTGATCTCAGTGTCTGTAGAGTTGTTCACATGTTCACACTCTGCTCTTCTCTGGCTGCAGTTTTCTTTTGCCCCCCAACTTTTTTGTTCTCCTTCTTAAATATATTACCACAGAGGCATTACTATCATTCCTGATTGGCTCAGCCTTGGCCAGAAGCAGGTCCATCCTGGAGCCAGCTGGCACTGGCTTTTCAGGACACGGTAGTGGCTTCTCACAGAAGCCACCCTTGTTGCCGCTCTGCCACCAAAACCTGGCCACACAAACCCAATACACCAACATTGACCATAAACATACATTCAGAATTATTTTTTCTTTTTATTTGGTATGTGGCTTATGAGGTTTAAACAGCAGGTTGAAATCCTATCTACCTTTAAAAATTTTTATCAGATGCAAAGAAGGCAGCAAAAAAGACTACACTGGGGAGATCTATTGGATTTTAGTAAGCACATATGAGAAAGAGCTGCCAAAAGTGAATGGGATTTTCATTTTCTTTGTGGATGACAAGAAGACCATATCTGACCAACATATCGTCTATTCGATTAGAGATTTTGTCTCTCATTGTCATTGTTTAGGGAAGGTGCTCCTGCTCCCCTCCCCCCACTGCCTACAGTGGGAGAGACAACAGGCAGAGATTACAGGCTGAGATAAGAACAATTTACTGGAAACAACAATGAGATGAGAAAATGAACAGTAACAGCAACAATACTAATAACAACAGGATACAACAGAGAGGGTGTTTTACATGCAAAATGCTCCCTGACCCAATGCGGCACAACTCCCACAACTCCGAGACAATGAACAAAATGGTGGCCTGACTCTCTGCATGCACTTTTACTCCATCATAAGCCACAGTCTCCTTTCTTCTTGGAAGTGAGAGTCCCTTACTTCCGCCCCTCAGCAATGACGTGAGGTGGTATAGAATAACAACCAAATGGCTTCAGGCTGAACCCTCACTGCTACTGTGAAAAATTAACCCTATTCTTAGCTGAAATCAGGGCATTATCCACCCCTTATTCTATACCATGTACACCATGGCCAGATCCTACACCTTCCAACTATGTATATATGAGGAAAATACATGCCCCTGATGCTGGATGGAGCAAGAAGCCTCATGGCAAGGGGTGTGGGAAATGCTGAGGCATGACCTGACTTCAGAAGTGTCAGGTCCCTGAGATCAGTGGAAAAGTCCCATTCCTAGAGGAAGACATGTACAGGTTGAGGACTGACCATCTGGTAAACAGTTTTGCAGGAAAGACCCTGAAGGTGCAGTGGATACCTAATGAAAAATGAATCACCAGTGTGGCCTTGTGACAAATGTGACCAGCAGTGCTCAGGGCTGCAAACATCGACAACAGGTTGAGGGAGGTGATCCCACCCCTCTACTCAGCACTGATAAGAGCTCATCTGTTTCCAGAGTCCTAGTTAAGACAAAGAACTTCTTGTGGTTTGCACCGATCATCTAACTGTGTGAAATAGTCCGTCTTGAAACTATGAAAGTGACATAATTGTTTTCTAAAGTAGCTTTTTGTATCATAATTTGGTAAAACAAAATATATCTACATGAAGGATGAAATTATTCATTACCATCTTCAGCTGCCTAAGGGTTCTGGACGAGGTTCCTATTCGGATCAACTGAGAGACAGAGACATCAGAAATTGAGTCATTCTAACAGTTTTAGGCATGTGTCTCAGAATGGGATAAATCACCTTCTATTTATACCTTTCTCTTCATGCTTGAAAAAGGAGTCTAGAAAAATGGTTAAAACTATATGCACTGCTTTTACATGACTAAAGTAGGTGAAATTGATTACAAACTGAGTGTTTATACTAATTAAACCTAATTTATATGGGGTTTTATTTTTTTGTTTATTTTTAATAAAATCGAGCAAATTCCAGTAATGTCTGAAAAAGCAACATCTGCTCATAATATTTATCTAGTTATCGATCCAGCCAAGTTACTGATTTATCTACAAATAGAAGATGCAAACTAATCACAAAAATATTAATTCTGATCTCTAATCCATCCTTACTAAGGTCTTTCTCAAGTAATGCCTCTTTAAAAGTATTGTCTGCCCACCCCCTTATTTAAGGCTTCCTTCTTAAGAAATAGATGTGTGCAAAAACGTAACATAATTTTGCTTTCTGGAAATAACACTATACATCGAGGTCTCATTGAAATAACACACACTGAATGATAAGGAATTATAGTACAGTTTTCAGTATTGTGTTTCATTAAAAAAAATAAATATGAGCCAGGCCAGGCAAGAACACTTTTGAAAAATTAGGTCACGAAACCCACAAAAACAACAGAAGCTAGAGTATCTTTCTGGGAAAGGGTTTGAGAAGGATGCAACAGAAACTTGTGTAAACCAAATCTTATTTAGCATCTTCAATAATGATCTGAAAGAGGTAGGAAGTAAAATATTAATGAAACACATTGACACAACTTGATCCTGGGGACTGCCAAAAGCCAGGTAGGAATGCTAAGAGAAGTTAGAGAACATCAAACCAAAATGTTGTCCATACAATTTTTTGATATTTGTTGAACAGTGACTTAGGATTACATTTGAGCTCAGTCTTTCTATAGAAATATGTGGTCTATTCTTGCCTCTTCTAAGTTCCTGGCCACAAGGATACTTTTTGGCAATAGGTTTCACAGGCAATCCATGAATTTAGTTGAGAGTTAATTTGTTTTAAAATGGATGTTTTATAATTTTATTGAAGACCTAATTTTTATTTTGAGAAAATAAAAACAGATCTTTCTACTCATCCTTCAAATTATCTCTTTTGAACTGAGATGATATTCAATAGGTGGTGGCTTGGTTATTTTTTGGAAAAGCGATTGATAATACAAAATATTTCTACCTTCAGTGAAACCCTTTCTGTTTCAAATGGAAAAGAACAATTGTCTTTTCCCAGAATAAGGAAAAACATGAGGGAAAAAAGAGGTGGAACAAGGCTCATGAGACAAATTCTTCAAATCTGCAGATAGTGTCAGATATTTTGGCAAGAAAGTGAAACAAACATACAATTTTTCTTTATCTCAAACTTCTGCTATGATTGTCGTTGAAAATAAATTTCTAAATTATATATTAACAGTCAGATGCAGGTAATATAAAGGAGGGAACTATAAGAACATAAGACAAATGATCAAATGAGCCCCCCAGTTGATCAATTACAGGAAGAAAAAAAGTACCAAAAAGCCACACTGTGACTTATTTTGTTGTTGATATATCAAGATTGAAATTATGCAAGTAGACAACACATGTGAGACATGCCTGGGAGGAGGAACTTGGAAGAGAAGCCCTAAATATAGGACAATGACCTTTCTTTCTCCCATTTCTGCATCTTACTTCATCCTGGTAGTCACAAACTATACTTTTCTTCCTCGTTCCTCTGCCACACTACAAAATTTCTTCCTGTCTGCCTTCAGAGCAGATCCTACTTGCTGTCTTTTCTCTGGTGAGTGTCCGGAAAAGGAAAAAATGGGGGGAAGTGACCAATGATGGACCAAGTCCTGGGACAAGTGGCTTGGACGTCTTGTGTTATACTTGTACAGAGGCTGCAATGATAACATAAGAAATATGGATGCAAGTTGGACTTGAATTTTTACTAATAAATGCTATTGACCTTTTATAGTTCACTTGCTCTCCATAGTCCCTAGATATATACCCTGATAAACATACAACCTGACCTCTCCCCCTTTCATAGAGCTTGCTGACGGACTGTATACTCTGCTGTAGCCTAATTTACTAACAGGAAACGTTCACTTTACATAATATTTTTCAATGTCTGTGGCAATTTGAAGAGCAAACTGGGTCACAGCTGCAACCAAAGATCAAAGGTGCTGAATAGCAGGATTCGCTGTGCATGAGGTGACTTTGCACCAGCTTCCCAGGATTTGTCTGTTTTTTTCTATCATGTATTTCTCTGCACTCGTTTAAGGGACAACATTTCTCCAGTACAAAATGGGACATTTAACAACATGAAAAGGGCACTACTACTTCCTTCAAAACTGTCTTTCGCAGAATTTATGACAATTTGGGCTAATATTACCCAGAGACTGTCAGACCCCACTCTTCCTAGGAAATTTACATCAGCTTTTACACCTGACTTAAAAAAGAGATGAGTTAGAAGAGAACCACACTCCTGACACTTCCTACTTTGAAATCTTGGAGAAATTATGTAAAACTGAACATTCAAATTAGGCGGTGATATAAAAAAACCTCTAGATCTAAGTGGGGCAGAGCTGGTGGAGGAGAGAGCCACCTCCTGAATTATGTTCATTCTCCAAATCATCCTCTGGAGTCTAGATCTTCATGGAACTTGAAGGCTTACCTTGCCTTATCCCTTCTCTCCATCTCAGGGACTGAGACCAGCCTTTGTGGAACTTGTGCCCCTGAAATACTGTTTTAAAATTTCTATTATAATCCTTTCCTTACTTTTAAAAGTAGTAATGACTCACAAACTGCGTGGTGGGCACTAAAATATGTTTAGCATTTAGGAAAAATTTAGATGCTGAAAGCCTCATGTAGGCACTCAGTCTTTTTTTAGAAAAAAAAAATATTTAGCCATCAAGTTATTTTGCATTGAGTAACTCATAACAATATTATATATTTCTAAGAAAGTTCTTGTATAAACAATATATTAAAAAATTTCAGAAATTACTATGTGCATTTTCTACTTGTAGCTTCAAAACTAAACAGTACAAGCAAATGAACTGTGATCTTTTAGATAAAACTAATGCCTGATGTACTACTGAGCCACAAATGTACTAAAATTCATAATTTTTAGGTTTATGAGCTCACAAGGTTTACTTGTGTTTAGATGGATCAGTCAATCTTTTTCTCATCAATCTATATGTGCATCTACAACAAGATCTGTTGTTTGAACCTATACATCATGGTATCATATATTATTTGTTCTGCATATTGCATTTTACCTGACAATCCCTATTGGAAATTTCTGATGTCAGAATGGTGCTGACTTCACACTGAAATGTTCATTTTGTTAGATGCAGAGCTTGTATTTATGGTTATATTTTCAAGGTAGTATTTTTTCTGTTTTCTTACTTTTCTTTAATTGCTATATAGTAATGAAATGGGTGAGTTGTTAAAGTACTGATTCAATTAGATGCTCTGGTTAGTGTTTTTGTGTGTGTGTGTGTGTGTGTGTGTGTGTGTGTCCTGCCCACTCAAATAGTAAAACTGAATGATTTTCACGTATGGTTTATGCTGGCTCTGAAGACTTTAGATACATTTACTGGCAAGCTACTGTAGTAGACACATGATGGGGGGGTGTCAGCTTTTAATTGTAACTGTCTTGCAGAGTGGTGTTGTTTTAATATCCTGTATAGATTTTTATGTAATACACTTACTTGCAGGCAGCCTGAAGCAAGAATCAATTCTGTGAAGGATTCTTCTTTTGTTAAAAGCCAATCTTGTTTTAATGATGCATGAAGAAATATTCGAGCATTGACATTTTTCTGTCAGGTTTCTTTTGAAAAATCAATTAAGATAATACTGCTTTGACCTAGTTATCTAGTTAATGCTTATTAGGAATGTAATATGATTTACTGTCAGCATAATAATTTTTGCATCTTATCCCATTAGCTTGTGCATATTTCAAAGTGTATTACACAATGGTCACTTCTTAAAATGTAATGTAGCAGAATACATTAATTAGATTGACTGGGATCATTAGACAAAAACCCTCCCATTGGCTCTGTGTATCAAATTTGTATATCATCCCTATCAAGTTAATTCATTGTTTACTTGTCTGAAAAGTGACTCTGAGTAGCTGTGATATACAAAAAGTTTTTTAATTGGACAAACCTCTTTGTTTCATGTCTACCTTTTTTCTTTGTTTTTGATTTCTAGCTCTTCCTGGGTTAAGCACACAATTTAGATATGATCACCAAATAAATAAATCTTAAGTGAGGTTTTTTGAAATCTGATAAGACATAAAAGAAGGTAGACACATGAGAAGGACTGGTGGAAGAGCGAAACTCCAGTGAAGCTCTTGATTTGGTAGGTGTTAAAAAATTAAAATGATTAGTCTATTTATTTTTTTTTTTGCATTTCATCTCCTTAGTGTTAATGGAAAGGTCAATAAAGGAGTTGGCTTACTGTGGCATTAGTGAGGAACTATTGATTCCTACTCATTTAGTGGTCAATGTTAACCAAGAACCGAACTCTTTTAACCTTGTTAAGCAGAACAGAAATTAAATCTTCCCATCACTTTCAGAGAAGTAGTCTGTCTTAGAACAATACTGCAGTTAGACATTTTTGCAAAGTTTATCCAATTCAATCATGCTAATGGTCTGTGTGAAGTCAAGAGAGTGAGAGGGAAGGATGACTGAGCGTTTTGTAGATCTTAGTGAAAAAATACTTTAATGTGGCAAGAGCCAATAATTAGGTTTCTCATCTCATAAAAGGGTCTTTCTTTTAGTCAAAAGTAATCATTTATTTGTCAGGTAACTTTAGGTGAAGAATATTAATAATCTATACACCTGCATTATAATCATTATGTATTTTTCTTCTGGAAGAGATTTCCTTTTAATTTCATGTGATTGGTTGAGTTTTAATTTGATTTTCCTGTTAAAACACATGCTGTAGTAATGAAAACAATATCTATGCTAAGAAAAACAGAAAACAATGGATATTCATGTCCCTTAAAATTATCTGTTTTTGCGGACAGTACATACATTGAAAGAAAAAAACCAAAATGCTTACGAATATGTATATTTTAATCCCAGGGAGATGTTTCAAAACCATTAACCCAAAGGATAATTGACTGGCCATATATTATTATCGCTGGAATGAAAATGGAATCATAAGGTGTCCTTTCTTTCTTCTTTTCTTAAAATAGAACAATAAAAAAAAAAGGAAAAAAATAAACCAAAAAAACCCAAATAACCCAGTCCAAAACTCACTGACATGTTTGGCCTCTTATTGATTTCCTGAATTTCATATTATTTCTCTACATTCTCTTTCCACTCAGAGTCAGAGTAGCCGAGGCCACCGTATTGCTGTCATATATCATTTGAAATGCACCACTGTAACATTTGCACTCTAACAAAACCTATGATGTTGCACAGATAGACATGATGAATATGTGCTGAAAGTTTCTAGAAGATTTTGGTCTCCTTTCTTTGAACATTTATATAAAATAGAAGAGGATGCAAATGAAGAAATGCTTTCTCCATATGAGAAATTCCTTAATTTAACTTAGACTTGTATGAGTTTAAGGTAGTTGTAGATATCAGCCAATCTTTTTTTCTACACCTCATTAGAAATTTCAAGAGTCTGGAAGATTTTAGACAAATTAATATGCATAATTTATCTTATGCCTGTGAATATATTTCTGTGAACAATATGGCATCTTGAAATCTGTAAGAGATGGTGATAATGGTAAGATGGGTCCTGACTTTCCTTGAATAAATGGAGTGCGTGCAAGAAATAAATAAACAAAGGAGAAATGAGTCAGGATACAAGATTTTAATATTGGCATTGTTTACAATCCAGAAAGGAAGCAGGGAGAAAAGAACATCCTGATGCTATCAGTTATTTTTATTTGCATGTAAACTCTGATATTAGAATTCATTTTTGAGCATGTCACTTTTTAGCTCCTAATTAATTGCAATGACAGCGCTGTGTGCGTCTGTTTATAGGAAAGATGCTCTTGTGGCTGAGGTTTTAATTATATTAAATATTAATCGTGAATTGAAATTGGAAACCTTAAATTATTGTTTAATGATCAATGATCAAACGCATAATCAAGATAAAGAAAATTAGGATGGCAGACAGCAACATCACAATTTGAATTTTACATTATTAGTCTTCTGCCTAACTAGGCACTTTTCTTGAGTATCTGAACTGTTTTGCCTTTTAACTGTGCTTGCAGTTGCTATAGTGATGGCATAATTTCGTAATGGTCTAAAAATGACACTGGCATAGATACTGACAGATAGGAATTAATTCACTAACAAGTAATTATGTAGCGAAATGTTGACTGCCATGCAGAAGGTGCACTGTGACACATTTACTGTTTTTCAGGGATGGCAGTAACATTAGCGTTGGTCATTAGTGGTAGACATCTCCGTACAGTGTTGGATACAGACTTATATGCAGACCTATTTAGTTACCTGTGTGACAGCCTTGTTCAGGACACCAGAAACAGCTGTCCTAGCCTGTATGAGCCAAAATAATTAGGCCTGTCATCTTCTCTCTCTGATTTCCCCTTCAACCTGCTCCACAAAATGCAAATATTTTGCTTTCATTGTCACATTCACCTTGACATGGATATTGCTTTGGCGCATAACTGGATGAGATGACTCAGAATTTGCATTGTTCATTCTAATAAATTTGCTTCCCCTCTACTGCATGGCAGGACCCATCAGATAAAGTCTCCCAGAGTGTCATCAATCAACATCACTGACAGACGGCTTTTGCCTTCATTTGTTACATAGGAGAACATGCTTAATTATTTGTCCTGTAATTAGTTGGGAAAATGTCAGGAAATGTCAACTCTCTGTTCACTCTGGAAGGGCTCTGCTTGAAAGCCACAATGACTGAAGTGTCATTAATGCTGCCTAACAAGACGAGGATCAGCTGGGGAAAAGTGAAAGCTTCTAAAAAAGTAATCATGGCGAGTTAAGGAAAACTGCAAATCAGCACCAATAATAAGATGTGAATCCTATTAGCAAACACTTGTATTTTTCATCTGTTACTCCTCACAATAAAAATATGTGAGGAAAAAAACCAAGGAACAAATACGGTGGGCTCATATAATTTCTGTCACATATTCATTGGCATTTCCTTCACTGATCATGCTTAATACATTACTGTAGGTAGTATCTAATATTTAATTTTCAGATTTGAGAAACATTTTTACATTCTTGCAGCAGTATAATATGCATTGGATATGTGAAGGTAAATATTTTTACATTAAACAAGTAGCATAAGATTAATTGAATGTGAAAATTTGTTTTCTGAATTTTAAGCTGATAAGGAGGGTAGGCATTTGCTTTAATTTTAGGAACAGAAGTAAAAATAAATGAGCACAATCTGTTTATCAAGTATTTACGGTTGCATGCAATAGACAGCTAAACAGATTTCTTCAAATTACCTGGACTTCTAGGAAAGATCATCTCTTCTTTCTGTGGTGGAATACAAGGATAACCTCCTGTATTTCATATTAAAAAAAAAATAAAAAGGAAGGAAATATTGGTGACACTAAATAACTACAGTGCTTTCCCCATATCTTTATCTTGGAAAGGGAGTAGGGTTTGGTTTAATTTGTAGTGAAAGGTTATAGAGCTACAAAATTGAAAGAGAGTAAGATTAGAGAAATTATATAGCTAAAAATTGGTTTTGTATTTACTAGGACCATTTGATATTTCACTAATTATTTGTAATCAGCAGTTGTTTTCTGTTTTCATATTTCATATATGAAATCATATGGTATACATTTTTAATGCCTCATCTTCATCCTTTTTTTTCCTTACATTATTACGAAAGCGTATAATCATGTGGGAATACTTTCTTACTTAATTACTTACATTATTTCATCCCTTGTTGCGATTAAGCAAATTATTGCTTGGTCTCTTTAGAAAGGATAATTAAGATACTGTTCTGGTGTTTTACAATTTACTCGTTGTCACAGGTATGGCTAAGCTAATTATCAAATGGTTAAAAATTTATTCTGGGAAGAATATTACAAGTGTACCATGTGGGCAAATTGCTTCCAAGGTTAATTCAATTATAGATGCACTGTACCTATCATGTCGGTATGATATTTGTCTTGGAAGGTAGAGAGCACAGGAATGTAATGTCAAGTTTATATACTGCCTGGTTTTGTATACTAGATTTTAGAAAAAGTCAATATGGTGTCTGAGAGAAGGAAGAGCAAGAAGAAACACACTCGTTAATTCTTTTCTTAAAAAAAAGTCATAACAAATGAATGCAGCAGAGCAAACAGAGGCTACAGTATGAACTATATAAAATCTAGATGCTGCTCGTTCCTGATATTCTGATTCCAGTCAGAATAAAAATGCCGATAAAATTATTCTGACAAGCTGCTCTCTCAGCCCTGAGTGGACTTCCATCTTCATCCTCTAAACCAACTCACAATTCAAAATAATAAGGCACTATTACCAGTTTTCCTGGGGAAAACCCCTCAGGATTGACAGGTTATGAAGACTTAGTAACCCTTTTATCCTATAAGAAAGATGGTCTGTTCAAACAAGGTTGCTACTGTGCTTTCTAAAGTAGAGGGAGTGGCCACAAATGGAAAGATTTTTAAAATGCTCCATAATCAACCAAATATAATAAAAAGCTGCTATTATTTAATATATCATCACACTATTTTTTAAAGAACTGGTTGCATTTGATCCAGGACACAGAAAGGAATTTTTAAATATCTTAATGTATTCATCTTTTTGCATTCCTAGTGTTAAGTCGTAGATGCATAAGAAAGGGCTAGGGCAACCCCAGCTATGATTATACCTGCTGTGCATATGTGCTATTAACAGATGCCTTCTTGTAGTAATTTACTTTGAGGTCAGTCTTGACACTTTCCTCTCTAAAATGAAAAGTAGCCTGCTACTGCTATAGCGAACTTTTAATAATTGCTTGGGAGGGTTTGGGTTTATTTTCTAAAGAAACTTTGTAGCTGACTGCTATAAATGGCTGGTATTTCAAAAAGAGGTGCCATCACAATGGCCTGGTATGAAGCCTACTTTAATTTAAGGTCACAATTACTGCAGACTAAACTTATAAGACACAGTACAGTGCTGATAATATAGTGAGGAGAACATGTGCCCTGACAATTATGATCATTCTTTTGAATCAAGCCTAAGTTACCTTTATGTAATAAATCTGCTGTACTTATTCATATCCTAGTTGAGCTTATATATAAATGAAAAGCCCTCTTCTGTAACCCTGATAATTGCTACAATTATTCACACAAATAAAAAAGACATGTTCTGATTTATTAATAGAAAGATACGAGGATAAATTTATTCTAATACTCAGAGGAATACCCAGAACACCCTCCTCTTCCATACAGCTTGGGGGTAAGTAGATACAGTACGTGTCGTGAGTCCCGAAATGATGCAACTGATAGTGGGTCAGACTGAAAGAATGAAGTGTGCTGCACTACTTGCACTATGCTTGGAATTTAACATCTGCATTAAGTTTGTGAACTATACAGGAGCCCAATGCTGGTTTACGGGTTGATCACACAGAAGCATACAACGTGAAAGTGCTGGATAGCATCAAACAATTGTAAGGACAATGTTTTGCTCACTTTTACCTAACTGCAATACAACATAAATTAAGCACAGCTGCTCTGTGAAATTAGGTGAGACAAATTGCTTTGATAATTTAAGAAATAATCTTCACAGT
>NW_026991028.1:17500-27449 GCF_036250125.1 Pseudopipra pipra
GGTCGTTGCAAAAACTTTCTGAAATATTATTTTATAGGCAAAGGATTCCTTCCAATCAGCTGTGAATATTTTTTTTTACCTTAGGCTCTTTCCATTCCTTAACCAGTTTCAAGTATTTTATTCATGTCAAGTCATTTATGCATTTGTCCTCTTGTGCAAAACACATAATAAAAATTCTATATTATACATGGAAACAAGGAGTATAAATCCTCTTATACAACCAGAGTAGGAAAAGTCTATTGATTTTCCACTGGCTGGAGTCATGCCATTCCCACAGTATGTCTGAAACCATCTCTGCAAAACAACCAGTCTTCCATACAAATAAATGACCTTGGCTTGTATGGTTCTTGAATGACCTTCCTTACATAGCACTTCCCTGAGCTACTTCCTCTTCTGCTCTCTTTTTTGCAAGAAAGGTATCCAGGCCCTGATTCTCTACAGCAGTGATGTTCTGCAGGTATGTCCCAGACTCCTAACAGCAGAGCCACCTCTACTTCCTCAGAAGCAAAAGGCGCCTCATGGTTTCTCTTAACCTTGCTTTTTTTCTGCAGGTGCTTCTAAATGTTTTGCCTCGATATGATGTTTTGAACCCACAGGTATTGCACAAAACAGCTTATTTATGTTAGGTAAAAGTAATATTAAAAAAAAACTGCTTTTTTTTCTCCCTTCCATATTAATCTTTTTCTAATATTTGAATATTTCTGTACTCCGCTGATATATCTACAAGATGTAGTTTCATTCTGCTTCAGGGCCAATATGAGATATAAGAGAATGATACGTTGAAGATTCCACCATCCATTTGAGGATTCCTTTTCTATATGAAGACTTTTCTACGCTAAGATATAGTACCTGCACTAGATGTTATGTGGTTTAAGCATGGAGATAAGGAGACAGAAGCAATACCGCTTGTTCCACACAGGGAATGATTATTTCCCAAGGGAATCCTTTTCCTCACTTTCTTTCTGTAGCAATTAACATAAATTTAGCTTAGTTGACAATAGTGTTAAATGTTAGTGTTAAGGTCAATATGCATGACCTTAAGTTAACCCTATAGTGTAAGGGAATAGTATAAAGGAATAGTCTAGTTGTAAGAATAAGAAAATAACTTCAGCATAAACAATCACTGAGAAAGTTGTGAACAAGTGGAGACTCTTCAAGAGGAGCAGACTGTGAGCATGAGCAGCAGTGAGAGCTATTTTTTAGCCACCGAGTGTAAGGAAAAGGTGATCAAGAATCAGATTTTTTCACTCAACCTGTACACTTTAGAGACCAGAGTAATTTGGGAAGGGAGTCTGGAGGACATGGTACCAATCTGATATCTTCACTTAGACTTCTGGAGATGCCTGAGAGAACAAGGGTGCTTGTAGCAACTGGGGATGCGTGGCCTGCAGAAGAGCCACACAGTTTCTTCTGCTCTTTCTCCCACAGAACGGGGAATCTGTGTAATTGCAGATATCTGTTTAAAATGTTTTGGTATGCAAACCCACTTAGTCTCCACACCGTCAATACATTTTAAACCAAGACATTTTTATTTCAGCCTTTTTTTTTTGTCTACCACCAGGTAGCTACCATATTTATAGAACTTTGGCGATTGCATGTTATATGATGCATTTAAACTGATATGATTTTTCCCTTGTAAGAGAACTAAGAGCAGCACCTTTGACCACCAGAATAGGAGATTGAAAAGAGAAGGTAGAAAAAACCCCAGGGAATTCATTCCCAGTGATGACAATAAGGCAAAAAATAAGAAATCAGTTCTCATAGGGATAAGAAAGTAGAACTATAAACAAATTTCCTCTTATATCAAGTAGTAGCCCTTATTACCACTATGGCATATGGAAAAGATGAGGAAGTGTAATCAGAACATACTGAAGAGGAATAATACACCAACTTCCATCCTACCAACCTCTTCTATCCCAAAAGTGTTCTTCTACTTACCAACCCCTCCTTCATGGTTAATTATAAGATTCTATCATACTTTCATATAAATTGTTTGTGCATGAAATTTCATAGAGACACTTTCATTTACCTTTCCATTTATGTTGTGGAAAACTCAAATTCTGCAGGACTGAATTGAGTACTACTATACAGGCCTGTAAACATATACAGGCTGTAAACATATTGAAAGAAAAATTTTTTGTTTGACTTTTATAGATTCTAGATAAAAGTTTTAATGGTTCAGACATCCTCAGGGTGATTCAAAGAACCTTACCAGAGAAAGAATATGTTTTCGTACTTCTCTGTTCTTAGTGGAATTGATTTGTGTGTTGAAAATGGCTATGGTAAAACAAGAAAATTACCCAAGAATGCATTTCCATGTTTAACCTTTTCAAGTGATTAATATAATTCCTTTTTTTTTCAATTACTTCTTAGTATTTATGAAGTCTAAAGGGGGAAAATAGAAGAAAAATATTTTCTATCAGATATATTTCATACATAAGCTTCAGATATGTACAACACATGTTAGGACTTAATTACATAACTGTTGCTTGATTCTATATATTTAGAATAAAATAACGCTATGTTTCATCTGAACTAGAGAAGTTGAAAACATATACTTTACCTTTAAACAAAATCTTTACTTTAACCTCTGTTAAATACCTGTACATCAACAAACTAAACAATTGCACAATTTATCTCTCTATTAACCACAGGCTGGATAAAGCTCTATTTAGTGCAGGAAAGGTTCTTATTGAGTAAGGAATTAGCCTGGAATCTTTGACTGGATGTATTTACTAATTTCATATAGTGGCTACAAAGATGGTTTAAAAATATATTTCATGGCCTTCTTCAAGGAAAAATTTTCTTGTAGTCCACTTAAGGTATTTATTAACTAAAATTCCTGAAACTTGGCAAGCACAAATACATAGTATTAAATGTAGAAACTTTAATTTTAATCTCATTAAGAAACCCCTGAATTGAATACTAATTATATAAAATAAAATAGGGGTTGCTTTTCACAGTCAAGCCATATTTATAAAAATAGAAACTATTTGTTTAACAGATAAGTATTAAACATTTATTAGCTATTAGCTTTATGGAATTGAGTTTCCTTGAAAAAAAACTAAGAAAAAAAAAAGGAGTAAAAAAGAGAGAAAATTAAGCTTTACTTCATTGTACGTATATGAAGCAAAAAAATGCATAAAGATGTTCCTCTTTCCCAAAAGTCATGTAAGTGTGAAGTTACAGATTCTCTTTTAATGACAGATGATGATCTTCAGGAAATATGATGCTTCCTCTTAAGTAAGATAGCTCAAGCATAGTGAAGAGTAGGCACTTTAGAAAGCCATTTGTTTTATTCTGGTGTTATCTTTCCATCTCCCTATATGTTGCAATTGGTCGAATATGTTGGGTATTCCTCGAGGCAAACACTAACATCTGTTCTTGCAATCCTTTCCCAAGCAGAGATATTCATGATTTCAGTCTAGATTTTCCCCAGGGAATGACTTCACACTTGGGACCAGGATGAGTTATATCGTTTAGGGCCTGATCTACAATGTGTGGAAATGCAGCAGAATTGAGAAAGGTTCACCAGTGCTTCACAACTGGTCTCATCTTGCTTCATTCAGAGTAACAAGAGTTTTTATTTGCTGACTTTAATCAGAGCAACATCTGGGCTGGCATTAGGCACAAAGTTAAACCCATATGGGGCTTCCCTCATTCACAGGAGCACCTCCCCTGGTTTCAGTGAGATTATGTTTATGATAAGGACAGGAAAAGCTGGCCTTTATAAGACAAATTTTTAATCCTTAAAATCGATATTGTTAAATTAGAAGCATGAATTTCCCCTTTTTCTTTCAAAAGGTTCCTGGCTAAATTCAAGTGTGGAAATACTCTCCATTTGGGAGAATCAACATTGAAAGAGCAGAAATGGCTTATTCTTTTTTTACCACATTTTTCTAATACCACTGCAGTTATGAGCTCAAGAAAATATCCTTTGCTGCATCATAAAACATTTTTTTTCTCTTTGCACTGCACCACTTTTCATTGTCGATATGCTCTTAGATATATTGATAAAGACTTAAAATATTAAAACCAGTTAGCAACAAAGGTGTGTAAGGATGAGAACTTCTGTTTATTATAAATTTCATGACATTGCCACGTGTTATATTTTTCATCTATCTTATTAGTAGCTGGGCATTATTTAGCTCCCCTAAATGAAAAAAATCATGCTGATTGTTGTTGCTTGGAAAGCAGGGTATTTAACTTCTAACCACACTGGTATCCCTAAGAAGGTCTTTCAGACAAATAGTCCAACTGACAGACCTATTTATAAAATTGTCTTTTAAGTTCTAGTTCTATAAGATGCTTTTTAAGTTGTGGGCAAACATGCATCTTAATGTACATACAGAAAAAAATCACTGAATCATAGTTGTATACTGTTATCCCTTCTCTCTTATGACTGAAAGACTGGAAGTCTGCATTCAAAATTGTTTAACTGTTTTTTTTTAATATTCAGTGGTATCTACAGGTTATATAATTCATCTGACAATGGAGGCTATTATTTGTGCCTCTTAGATCAAATAGTAGGGTATGTTGACTAGAGATTGTAACTTTTCAGTGGCACAGAATTATTTAAATGCAGTAAGGACTCGGTGATAAGCCAGTCACTAATTTGGTCCAATTTTGTCTGCTGATATTACTTTTGCATGTCATTGTCATATTCTCATCTCTCATTTTCGTTGCCAGTAAAACTAAGAACAACGTCACCAGCCACAACAAATATAGTAGATTGAAAAACAACAATACAAAAACAGTTCTGCAAGAGGTCTGCATATGCCTGGGTTAATTAAACAGATGGTTAGTTGTTTCATCATAAGTTGGTGTTTGAAAGAAATGGTTGTTTAAACTATATGAAGCTACTTCTAGTGGTGAAGGTCCAGAGGAAAGTGACTGTCATGTTCCCAGCAAAAGAAAATAGCTGTGAAAGCTGTCTTCATGGGATTTCTGCTTTCCTTGCAAGACTGCAGACTGGAACCACGGGCAGAGGTTTTGCCCTACTATCTCTCTATACTTATGAGCACTATAGAGTCAGTCAAGTCTGAAAATCATTAGGATCTAGGCTGCATGCATGGCACTGCTTCTCCAACTTCTTGTGTCTTGGTCTTCTGCTCTGTGAAAGTATGGTTGCAATTCTCACCATTTCTACAGACTGTTGACAAACCACAGAAAAGGAGAACTTTTGTCACTTTAAAAATTAAGGGCCCGATGTGGCTGCTGATTCCCTGTCTATGGTGAGAAAGTGATATGTCTTGTCTAATGAGAGAGGTGCCATTTGACTGGCTTGAACCCACGTCCACCTCCCTTTTGAAGCTGTCTGTCTCCACTGATTACAGAAGGAAGCCAAATTATTACTCTGGACAATTCATCTAATTTGTAGCAAGGAGAGGTGAATTCTATTCAATCAGGTTCTACAAAATGATAGGAGAATCTTAGAAAGAAAGCTACTTCATGCATTTGAGGAACATGTAGGTTCATTAGAATAGTATTTTCTTCCTGAAAAGTAATGTGGTTATAAAAGAAGCAGGTAGGTGTTTTCTCTTTCATGAGAATTTGTTTACACAGCTCTTCTAATAATAAGACAAAGTAAGTTTAACACATTTCAAATGAAAACATCACAGAGATCTGGAAGGAGGTGGTTTCCATCTAGAAGGTAGTAATTCTCCTCTTACTAAAATAAAATTGCCCAGATGGGATATATTTAAAAAAAAATCACACATGCAAACTAAAAATCCTATCAGTATCATTGATAAGATGTTAAGCACATGGTGGGTTCCTCTTTCTTTCTCCCAGATACCTACACATGCACAAACACAGTCATAGAGCAAATACATTGCTGCCTCCACCTTTCCAGGCCCAGTCTTGGCACTCAGCCACAAGGCACTAATCTACTAATCTAGCACAAGGATCGCACAAGAAGTGTGCTCATGCTGTTTTCTCACACACTTGTGGAAGGCAGCTCAGAAAATAAAAGGTATCAGACAGGCTTGGGAAGTGTCTGCACACTCAGAGCATGAACTACATGCTCTTAGCCACATAACTGACAAGCTAGTGAAAAGAAGACACATCCCCCATGCAGATTTGGAAAATCCCTTGTAGGTCAATAAACCAATTGAATGCCACTGAACTAATAAAATGTCACACAAGGTAACAGCTCTCTTCCTCCACCTTGCAGGAACTTGGCTGAAGGAGAAATAAATCATGAGCTGCATGCTTTTATGATGTTCATATCTAGCTGCTGTGAGGAAGGCAGTGACATATTCTTTTAGTCTTGTTAGTTGTTCTGACTGTACTGAAATTAGAAGACTGTTTTGTGTGTATGTGCATATTTTCTCCTGTAGTCTCGTGCTGTAGTGTGATTGAATGTGTTTTTTTGGTTCTCTTTAGGTAGTTTGAAATTATTTTTATGTCATAAAAATTATCTTTGATGTTTTTGAAATCTTTGTTCATCCTTATAAGGCCTTTATAAGTTATTGTTTTCTTAAAGGAATTCAAAATGCAAGTCTTAAAAAACACATGTTGGAAGTGGAATTATGTTAAAGTGTAAAAAGTTACAAAATGCATCAAACAGCACAAGTGAATAATTTCATCTACAACTGCACAGTTTTTTGGCTTATGCAATCACCTCTGATAATCACAATGCCTCATTTCCACTGTTTCTCTCAAGCCCAATGACACAAAAGCTGCTCTGCTCAGTTCTGGGCTTGGGTGCTCACAGCAAGCCTCAGTGACAGGCCATTCTCAGCTGCTCCTGGTCCCCAATAATTAGCCTGCTATGGCAGCTACCTCTTGTGGTTTTGCCTGTGAGAGACATTTGACACAGCAGACATCAGAGGGATTTTTCAGGAGGCTCTTGTGGCGTCCGAATGGCTCTTAATTAACCACTTAGGTATCCTCGTTCACTCTCCTGCTTGGCACTTTCCAAATGGTAGGGGTTGCACTGTGGATCTAAACACCGGGGAAGCATGCTATCAAAAGATCTTGTAAATGAAGGCTTGTGTAAATTATTTTTAATGATTCCCTCCTGGCACATCATTATGTTTGTAGTTACACACAGGCACTTCAGAGATGGCTCATCTTCCGTAAGGTCAGCTGCAGGACCACCATAACTAGCTGCAGTCAGTAAATGGCTTATTAATTAGCACAGTGATTTTACATTGCTAAGAGCTCTGATGTATGGAGCTAGAATTGTAATTGTGTAGGATCGAAATAATAAGCCATCTCAGGGCTCCTTATGCAAATTGCCATATTATAAAATCATTACCTATCTAAACACTGAGTTTTAATAAGAATTACAATGATGAATTTTATGATAATTGACACTCAAATTTTAATCTCTTGGATTTTTATCGTTTTGGTGGTTAAAGTGTGTTTCTAATTAAATGTTGCTTAAAATGCAAAGGATTGTTTAACAATTCTGTTCACTTCTTCTAGTTCAAATCAGGTTATTCTCTTTGGTCACAGAAGATGGGCCTTCTCAGTAATAGGTATATGACATTACGTATTACTTGTAGAGTAAGATGTTTAATCTTTCTTTTTTTTAACAATTATGATTTTGATGGCACTGTATTGTCAACTGTGAGATAGAGCATAGTGCATGTCATTGGGTCTGACTTCCATAGTAGAAATTACTCAAAATAAGGAATTAAAATCTAAGGAAGATTTTGAATGCTTATGACATTTAATAGATTTTTCCTTCTTTAGTTCTTATTCCATGGGGTTTAAACAGAGCTCTAATAGTTTTAATCTTAGAAAGGCATGTAAAACTAAAAAATTTCAAATTACCGTTTATAGCATAGTACAAAATACCTAAAACTAATAGATCATTAAAATTTCACAATTATATTTGCAGTCAGATTTTATTTACATAGTACAGAGTTTGTTTATTTTACATCATTTTTCTTCTGTGAAATAATTACTTCAAAGCAGATGCATCACCAACAAATCTGGAAAAAGTTATTATGGATAGACGCACAAAGTGCCAATCTGAATATACCTCATTTCAGTGCCCTCTCATAAGGTCTTACAATGTTTGGAAATTCTCTAAAGAACAGCAAACCATACACAATAACTTCCTAACATGATGAACAAGAAATTCTGGGAACTGAAAAAATCTTCTCATATGAATTTATCATCCCATAGCAGAAAATAGTAGCGCATTGAGGAAGTAGTCTGGGTCAAAATGAAAACAGAGAATTGTTTAAAGAATGGCTGTGCAAAATCAGACTAGAAGTCCATCTGAAGCAGAGTTCTTTCACCAGTAATGACCAAAAATATATGTTCTCAAAAAATACTATTCACCATAGTAGGAACAGAGACAAAAAAAGTTGTTATTTCATCTGAATAGACTTCAAACCCCTGTTTACTTGCAACTCAGGAAGCACGGTGAGTTGAATATGATTTCTCTCTATTAGTAATCCTCAACACACTTCTTCCATGAGATTAATCTACTGTCCTTGGAATTTGTAATCCTTCAGTATCCACAATTTCCTTTGGCAAGATGTTCCACAGATCTCTCTGTTATTGCACATCCCTTTGTGTGTTTTGAACATGGCTCCTTTGAATTTCATTTGATAGGTTTCTGTACTTGTACTGAAAGAGGAAATGAACAACAAATTCCTATCCAGCCCCTCCATGGTGCCAATAATTTTGTAGATAATAGAAAAATATGATGATTTTAATACAAGCTAAGACTGCAAATGGAAAAACACTGCACAAAGTCCCATAGTCACGATTCAGATCCTAAGAAAACTGCGATCTTTCCAGTTTTATCAGATCATTTTATAATAGATGGGTACAATTTGCAGATACTTGAAATACCTAAAGTGCATCAAAAAATATCTGTGATAATCCCAAAGTATGGAGAGAATATAGAGAGACCTGGTATGCTCACCTCTTCCTTTTGACTGCTATCTCAAATACCGCAATATCATGTCCTGATACTTTCCACAAAATTGTTTCACTGGGGACTTTGGGAGAAGATTCAAATTGACATCTGAAAATAAAATGTCTACATCAAAAGTGATTGAGTTTTTCTGTGATTCAGATATTTCTTGCAAAAAACCTAAATAAACGATGTGAAAATTATAATTAAGGTAAGTCTCTACTGTTAGTAACTACATAGTGGCCTTGTTATACTTAACACTTTGAGAAATTCCCTTCATGCTGATCTACCATTGAAAGAAGGTATAAAAATTAATGGAAATGGACAATTGCCATCTTGCTTCTTTGATTTCTGTTTTAAATCATGTTGCAAAACCGGCAAATAGGCCTTTTGCAATGCTAAGTGCCTTTCTTCCACCATAAGTCAAGCCTACAATAGCCACGGCCATGAAAAAAAAAGATTGGAACAAGAGCAAATCTAACCTAGGCTGCCAACACCTGAGCACACCCCCTGGTATGGGCTGCCATTCACTATGAGGCAGGCATTGTGATGAAATCAACAGCACAGACACATAGATTCTTTATTCTACATTATAATAATTTGTACATTTTTGCTTAGAGTTCCTGTATTTCTATTAAAATACATGCATATTCAACATAATATGTACATCTACAAAGCAATATTTGCTATATATATTAGCTCATGGCTATCTGATTTAATTGGACTACATTTCTAAATCCACTTTTAAAGGAATCTCTGGCAGATAATGCTTATAGAGATGTGCTTGTATATGATTGAGAAGAGGCCAAACAGTAAAGAAAAAGCTAATATGCAAATATTGTCAATTTGTTAATGAAAACAGAGAACACACCCATTAGTTTTGTCACTAAGTCTGTGTTTGGCCAAGGACAAAATTTACTGCACATGGCTTCATATGGAAACAGGGAGTTTTAAAATTCAGTGAATGTTAGTAGAGTTCTAAAATTGACAGATTCATAGGTTCCTGAAAATGAATGTTACCTGCCTGGAAAAAGGGTTAAGGTGGTTTTCAACACATTCTGTACA